>NW_027037424.1:0-19474 GCF_034236695.1 Oncorhynchus nerka
GGGTAGAGATATAGCTCACTAGACTCTATGTGGGGTGGGAATATAGCTCACTAGACTCCTATTTTGGGAGTAGAGATACAGCTCACTAGACTCTATGTGGGGGTAGAGATACATCTCACTAGACTCTATGTGAGGGTAGAGATACAGCTCACTGAGCTCTGTGTGGAGGGGCTCACTAGAGAGATACAGCTCACTAGACTCTATGTGGGGGTAGAGATATAGCTCACTAGACTCTATGTGGGGGTAGAGATACAGCTCACTAGACTCTATGTGGGGTAGAGATACAGCTCACTTGACTCTATTTTGGGGTAGAGATACAGCTCACTAGACTCTATGTGAGGGTAGAGATATAGCTCACTAGGCTCTATGTGGGGTAGAGCACGGCTCACTAGACTCTAATTGTGGGGTAGAGATACACATCTCACTAGAACTAATTGTAGGGTAGAGACAGATCATAGACTCTATGTGGGGAGTAGAGATACATCTCACTAGTCTATGTGGGTGTAGAGATACAGCTCACTAGAACTCTATGTGGGGTTACGGAGATGTAGCTCACTACACCCTATTGTTGGGGAAGTAGACTATTTGGGGGATAATGCTAACTAGAATCCATGTGTGGGGTAGAGATATAGCTCACTAGAACCTAATTGGGGGTAGAGATACGGCTCACTAGACTATGTGGGGTAGAGATACATCTCACTAGAACCTAATTGTGGGGTTAAGATACAGCTCACTAGACTATGTGGGGAGTAGAGATACAGCCTACTAGACTCTATGTGGGGGTAGAGATACAGCTCACTAGACCATATGTGGTAGAGATACAGCTCACTAGAACCTATGTGGGGGTAGAGATACGGCTCACTAGGCTCTATGTGGGGGTAGAAATAAAGCTCACTAGAATCCATGTGGGGTAGAGATATAGCTCACTAGAACCTATTGTGGTGTAGAGATACAGCTCACTAGACTCTGTGGGGGTAGAGATACAGCTCACTAGACCCTATGTGGGGTTAGAGATAAAGCTCACTAGACTACCTGGGTTAGACTCACTAGACTCTATGTTGGGGTAGAGATATAGCTCACTAGACTCTATGTGGGGTAGAGATACAGCTCACTAGACTCTATGTGGGGGTAGAGATACAGCTCACTAGACTCTATGTGGGGGTAGAGATACAGCTCACTAGACTCTATGTGGGGGTAGAGATACAGCTCACTAGACTCTAATTGTGGGGTAGAGATACAGCTCTCACTAGGCTCTTGTGGGGTAGAGATACATCTCACTAGTCTCTATGTGTGGGTAGAAATATAGCTCACTAGACTCTATGTGGGGTAGAGATACAGCTCACTAGACCCTATGTGGGGGGTAGAGATAAAGCTCACTAGACTCTATGTGAGGGTAGAGATATAGCTCACAAGGCTCTATGTGGGGGTAGAGATACAGCTCACTAGAATCTATGTGTGGGGTAGAGATATAGCTCATTTGACTCTATGTGGGGGTAGAGATACGGCTCACTAGACTCTATGTGAGGGTAGAGATATAGCTCACTGGACTCTATGTGTGGTGTAGAGATACAGCTCACTAGACTCTACGTGTGGGGTAGAGATACAGCTCACTAGACCCTATTTGGGGTAGAGATAATGCTCACTAGAATCCATGTGGGGTAGAGATATAGCTCACTAGAACCTAATTGTGGGGTAGAGATACAGCTCACTAGACTATGTGGGGGTAGAGATACATCTCACTAGAACCTATGTGTGGGGTAAAGATATAGCTCACTAGACTATGTGGGGGTAGAGATACAGCCACTAGACTCTATGTGTGAGGTAGAGATATAGCTCACTAGACCTATGGTAGATATATAGCTCTAGAGAACCTCACTGACTCGTGGGGTAGAGATACAGCTCACTAGACTCTATGTTGGGGTAGAGATACAGCTCACAAGAATCTATGTGGGGGTAGATACAGCCTACTAGACTCTATGTGGGGGTAGAAATAAAGCTCACTAGAATCCATGTGGGGGTAGAGATATAGCTCACTAGACTCTACGTGGGTTAGAGATATAGCTCACTAGACCCTATTTGGGGGTAGAGATAATGCTCACTAGACTCTATGTGAGGGTAGAGATATAGCTCACAAGGCTCTATGTGGGGGTAGAGATACAGCTCACTAGAATCTATGTGTGGGGTAGAGATATAGCTCATTTGACTCTATGTGGGGGTAGAGATACGGCTCACTAGACTCTATGTGAGGGTAGAGATATACTAGACTCACTAGAACTCTATGTGGGGGTAGAGATACGGCTAACTAGACTCTATGTGGGGTAGAGATACATCTCAGTAGAACCTAATTGTGGGGTAGAGATACAGCTCACTAGACTCTATGTGGGGTAGAGATACAGCTCACTAGACTCTATGTGTGGTGTAGAGATACAGCTCACTAGACTCTACGTGTGGGGTAGAGATACAGCTCACTAGACTCTATGTGTGGGGTAGAGATACATCTCACTAGTCTATGTGTGGTGTAGAGATACAGCTCACTAGACTATATGTGGGGGTAGAGATACAGCTCACTAGACCCTATGTGGGGTTAGAGATAAAGCTCACTAGACTACGTGGGTTATAGATATAGCTCACTAGACTCTATGTTGGGGTAGAGATATAGCTCACTAGACTCTATGTGGGGGTAGAGATAAAGCTCACTAGACTCTATGTGGGGGTAGAGATACAGCTCACTAGACTCTATGTGGGGGTAGAGATACAGCTCACTAGAATCTAAGTGGGGGTAGAGATACAGCTCACTACACTCTATGTGAGGGTAGATATACAGCTCACTAGAATCTATGTGTGGGTTAGAGATACAGCTCATTTGACTCTATGTGGGGGTAGAGATACAGCTCATTTGACTCTATGTGGGGGTAGAGATACAGCCTACTAGACTCTATGTGGGGGTAGAGATACAGCTCACTAGACTCTATGTGGGGGTAGAGATATAGCTCACTAGACTCTATGTGGGGTAGAGATACAGCTCACTAGACTCTATGTGGGGTAGAGATATAGCTCACTAGACCCTATGTGGGGGTAGAGATAAAGCTCACTAGACTCTATGTGGGTAGAGATACAGCTCACTAGACTCTATGTGGGGTAGAGATAAAGCTCACTAGACTCTATGTGGGTAGAGATACAGCTCACTAGACTCTATGTGGGGTAGAGATATAGCTCACTAGACTCTATTTTGGGTAGAGATACAGCTCACTAGACTCTATGTGGGGTAGAGATACAGCTCACTAGACTCTATGTGAGGGTAGAGATACAGCTCACTAGACTCTATTTTGGGGTAGAGATACAGCTCACTAGACTCTATGTGGCGTAGAGATACAGCTCACACTAGACTCTATATTGGGGTAGAGATACAGCTCACTAGACTCTATGTGGGGGTAGAGATACAGCTCACTAGAGGCTCTATGTGGGGGTAGAGATACAGCTCACTAGAATCTATGTGGGGGGTAGAGGTATAGCTCACTGGACTCTAAGTGTGGTGTAGAGATACAGCTCACTAGACTCTACATGTGGGGTAGAGATACAGCTCACTAGACTCTATGTGGGGGTAGAGATACATCTCACTAGTCTATGTGTGGTAGAGATACAGCTCACTAGACTCTGTGGGGTAGAGATACAGCTCACTAGACCCTATGTAGTAGAGATACATCTCACTAGACTCTATGTGGGGTAGAGATACAGCTCACTAGACTCTATGTGGGGTAGAGATACAGCTCACTACTTACAGACTCTATTGGGGTGTAGAGATACAGCTCACTAGACTCTACGTGGGTTAGAGATGTAGCTCACTACACCCTATTTGGGGGTAGAGATAATGCTCACTAGAATCCATGTGGGGGTAGAGATACGGCTCACAAGGCTCTATGTGGGGGTAGAAATAAAGCTCACTAGAATCCATGTGGGGTAGAGATATAGCTCACTAGAACCTAATTGTGGTGTAGAGATACAGCTAACTAGACTCTATGTGGGGGTAGAGATACAGCTCACTAGACCCTATGTGGGGTTAGAGATAAAGCTCACTAGACTCTACCTGGGTTAGAGATATAGCTCACTAGACCCTATGTGGGGGTAGAGATATAGCTCACTAGACTCTATTTTGGGGTAGAGATACAGCTCACTAGACTCTATGTGGGGGTAGAGATACAGCTCACTAGACTCTATGTGGGGGTAGAGATACAGCTCACTAGACTCTATGTGGGGGTAGAGATATAGCTCACTAGACTCTATGTGAGGGTAGAGATATAGCTCACAAGGCTCTATGTAGGGGTAGAGATACAGCTCACTAGAATCTATGTGGGGATAGAGATACGGCTCACTAGACTCTAATTGTGGGGTAGAGATACATCTCACTAGAACCTAATTGTGGGGTAGAGATACATCTCACTAGTCTCTATGTGTGGGTAGAGGTATAGCTCACTAGACTCTATGTGGGGTAGAGATACAGCTCACTAGACCCTATGTGGGGGTAGAGATATAGCTCACTAGACTCTATTTTGGGGTAGAGATACAGCTCATTAGACTCTATGTGGGGGTAGAGATACAGCTCACTAGACTCTATGTGAGGGTAGAGATACAGCTCACTAGACTCTATGTGGGGGTAGAGATACAGCTCACTAGACTCTATGTGGGGGTAGAGATATAGCTCACTAGACTCTATGTGGGGGTAGAGATACAGCTCACTAGACTCTATGTGGGGGTAGAGATACAGCTCACTTGACTCTATTTTGGGGTAGAGATACAGCTCACTAGACTCTATGTGAGGGTAGAGATATAGCTCACAAGGCTCTATGTGGGGGTAGAGATACGGCTCACTAGACTCTAATTGTGGGGTAGAGATACATCTCACTAGAACCTAATTGTGGGGTAGAGATACAGCTCACTAGACTCTATGTGGGGGTAGAGATACATCTCACTAGTCTATGTGTGGTGTAGAGATACAGCTCACTAGACTCTACGTGGGTTAGAGATGTAGCTCACTACACCCTATTTGGGGGTAGAGATAATGCTAACTAGAATCCATGTGGGGGTAGAGATATAGCTCACTAGAACCTAATTGTGGGGTAGAGATACGGCTCACTAGACTATGTGGGGGTAGAGATACATCTCACTAGAACCTAATTGTGGGGTTAAGATACATCTCACTAGACTATGTGGGGGTAGAGATACAGCCTACTAGACTCTATGTGTGGGGTAGAGATATAGCTCAGTAGACCATATGTGGTAGATATATAGCTCACTAGAACCTATGTGGGGGTAGAGATACGGCTCACAAGGCTCTATGTGGGGGTAGAAATAAAGCTCACTAGAATCCATGTGGGGTAGAGATATAGCTCACTAGAACCTAATTGTGGTGTAGAGATACAGCTAACTAGACTCTATGTGGGGGTAGAGATACAGCTCACTAGACCCTATGTGGGGTTAGAGATAAAGCTCACTAGACTACCTGGGTTAGAGATATAGCTCACTAGACCCTATGTGGGGGTAGAGATATAGCTCACTAGACTCTATTTTGGGGTAGAGATACAGCTCACTAGACTCTATGTGGGGGTAGAGATACAGCTCACTAGACTCTATGTGGGGGTAGAGATACAGCTCACTAGACTCTATGTGGGGGTAGAGATACGGCTCACTAGACTCTAATTGTGGGGTAGAGATACATCTCACTAGAACCTAATTGTGGGGTAGAGATACATCTCACTAGTCTCTATGTGTGGGTAGAGGTATAGCTCACTAGACTCTATGTGGGGTAGAGATACAGCTCACTAGACCCTATGTGGGGGTAGAGATATAGCTCACTAGACTCTATTTTGGGGTAGAGATACAGCTCACTAGACTCTATGTGGGGGTAGAGATACAGCTCACTAGACTCTATGTGAGGGTAGAGATACATCTCACTAGACTCTATGTGGGGGTAGAGATATAGCTCACTAGACTCTATGTGGGGGTAGAGATACAGCTCACTTGACTCTATTTTGGTGTAGAGATACAGCTCACTAGACTCTACGTGGGTTAGAGATGTAGCTCACTACACCCTATTTGGGGGTAGAGATAATGCTCACTAGAATCCATGTGGGGGTAGAGATATAGCTCACTAGAACCTAATTGTGGGGTAGAGATACGGCTCACTAGACTATGTGGGGGTAGAGATACATCTCACTAGAACCTAATTGTGGGGTAAAGATACATCTCACTAGACTATGTGGGGGTAGAGATACAGCCTACTAGACTCTATGTGTGGGGTAGAGATATAGCTCAGTAGACCATATGTGGTAGATATATAGCTCACTAGAACCTATGTGGGGGTAGAGATACGGCTCACAAGGCTCTATGTGGGGGTAAAGATACAGCTCACAAGAATCTATGTGGGGGTAGAGATACAGCCTACTAGACTCTATGTGGGGGTAGAAATAAAGCTCACTAGAATCCATGTGGGGGTAGAGATATAGCTCACTAGAACCTAATTGTGGGGTAGAGATACGGCTCACTAGACTATGTGGGGGTAGAGATACAGCTCACTAGACTCTATGTGAGGGTAGAGATATAGCTCACAAGGTTCTTTGTGGGAGTAGAGATACTGCTCACTAGAATCTATGTGTGGGGTAGAGATATAGCTCATTTGACTCTATGTGGGGGTAGAGATACAGCCTACTAGACTCTGTGTGGGGTAGATATATAGCTCACTAGAACCTATGTGGGGGTAGAGATACGGCTAACTAGACTCTAGTAGAGATACATCTCAGTAGAACCTAATTGTGGGGTAGAGATACATCTCACTAGACTCTATGTGGGGGTAGAGATACAGCTTACTAGACTCTATGTGTGGTGTAGAGATACAGCTCACTAGACTCTACGTGTGGGGTAGAGATACAGCTCACTAGACTCTATGTGGGGGTAGAGATACATCTCACTAGTCTATGTGTGGTGTAGAAATACAGCTCACTAGACTATATGTGGGGGTAGAGATACAGCTCACTAGACCCTATGTGGGGTTAGAGATAAAGCTCACTAGACTACGTGGGTTATAGATATAGCTCACTAGACTCTATGTTGGGGTAGAGATATAGCTCACTAGACTCTATGTGGGGGTAGAGATAAAGCTCACTAGACTCTATGTGGGGGTAGAGATACAGCTCACTAGACTCTATGTGGGGGTAGAGATACAGCTCACTAGAATCTAAGTGGGGGTAGAGATACAGCTCACTACACTCTATGTGAGGGTAGATATACAGCTCACTAGAATCTATGTGTGGGTTAGAGATACAGCTCATTTGACTCTATGTGGGGGTAGAGATACAGCTCACTAGACTCTATGTGAGGGTAGAGATACAGCTCACTAGACCATATGTGGGGGTAGAGATACAGCTCACTAGACTCTATGTGGGGGTAGAGATATAGCTCACTAGACTCTATGTGGGGGTAGAGATACAGCTCACTAGACTCTATGTGGGGTAGAGATACAGCTCACTAGACCCTATGTGGGGTTAGAGATAAAGCTCACTAGACTCTACGTGGGTTAGAGATATAGCTCACTAGACCCTATGTGGGGGTAGAGATAAAGCTCACTAGACTCTACGTGGGTTAGAGATACAGCTCACTAGACTCTATGTGGGGGTAGAGATATAGCTCAATAGACTCTATTTTGGGGTAGAGATACAGCTCACTAGACTCTATGTGGGGGTAGAGATACAGCTCACTAGACTCTATGTGAGGGTAGAGATACAGCTCACTAGACTCTATGTGGGGGTAGAGATACAGCTCACTAGACTCTATGTGGGCGTAGAGATACAGCTCACTATACTCTATGTAGGGGTAGAGATACAGCTAACTTGACTCTATATTGGGGTAGAGATACAGCTCACTACTCTATGTGAGGGTAGAGATATAGCTCACAAGGCTCTATGTGGGGGTAGAGATACAGCTCACTAGAATCTATGTGGGGGTAGAGGTATAGCTCACTGGACTCTAAGTGTGGTGTAGAGATACAGCTCACTAGACTCTACATGTGGGGTAGAGATACAGCTCACTAGACTCTATGTGGGGGTAGAGATACATCTCACTAGTCTATGTGTGGTGTAGAGATACAGCTCACTAGACTCTATGTGGGTAGAGATACAGCTCACTAGACCCTATGTGGGGGTAGAGATATAGCTCACTAGACTCTATTTTGGGGTAGAGATACAGCTCACTAGACTCTATGTGGGGGTAGAGATACAGCTCACTAGACTCTATGTGAGGGTAGAGATACAGCTCACTAGACTCTATGTGGGGTAGAGATACAGCTCACTAGACTCTATGTGGGGGTAGAGATACAGCTCACTAGACTCTATGTGGGGGTAGAGATACAGCTCACTAGACTCTATGTCTGGGGGTAGAGATACAGCTCACTTGACTCTATTTTGGGGTAGAGATACAGCTCACTAGACTCTATGTGGGGGTAGAAATAAAGCTCACTAGACTCTACGTGGGTTAGAGATGTAGCTCACTACACCCTATTTGGGGGTAGAGATAATGCTCACTAGAATCCATGTGGGGGTAGAGATATAGCTCAGTAGACCATATGTGGTAGATATATAGCTCACTAGAACCTATGTGGGGGTAGAGATACGGCTCACAAGGCTCTATGTGGGGGTAGAAATAAAGCTCACTAGAATCCATGTGGGGGTAGAGATATAGCTCACTAGAACCTAATTGTGGTGTAGAGATACAGCTAACTAGACTCTATGTGGGGGTAGAGATACAGCTCACTAGACCCTATGTGGGGTTAGAGATAAAGCTCACTAGACTCTACCTGGGTTAGAGATATAGCTCACTAGACCCTATGTGGGGGTAGAGATATAGCTCACTAGACTCTATTTTGGGGTAGAGATACAGCTCACTAGACTCTATGTGGGGGTAGAGATACAGCTCACTAGACTCTATGTGGGGGTAGAGATACAGCTCACTAGACTCTATGTGGGGGTAGAGATATAGCTCACTAGACTCTATGTGAGGGTAGAGATATAGCTCACAAGGCTCTATGTAGGGGTAGAGATACAGCTCACTAGAATCTATGTGGGGGTAGAGATACGGCTCACTAGACTCTAATTGTGGGGTAGAGATACATCTCACTAGAACCTAATTGTGGGGTAGAGATACATCTCACTAGTCTCTATGTGTGGGTAGAGGTATAGCTCACTAGACTCTATGTGGGGTAGAGATACAGCTCACTAGACCCTATGTGGGGGTAGAGATATAGCTCACAAGGCTCTATGTAGGGGTAGAGATACAGCTCACTAGAATCTATGTGGGGGTAGAGATACGGCTCACTAGACTCTAATTGTGGGGTAGAGATACATCTCACTAGAACCTAATTGTGGGGTAGAGATACATCTCACTAGTCTCTATGTGTGGGTAGAGGTATAGCTCACTAGACTCTATGTGGGGTAGAGATACAGCTCACTAGACCCTATGTGGGGGTAGAGATATAGCTCACTAGACTCTATTTTGGGGTAGAGATACAGCTCACTAGACTCTATGTGGGGGTAGAGATACAGCTCACTAGACTCTATGTGAGGGTAGAGATACATCTCACTAGACTCTATGTGGGGGTAGAGATATAGCTCACTAGACTCTATGTGGGGGTAGAGATACAGCTCACTTGACTCTATTTTGGTGTAGAGATACAGCTCACTAGACTCTACATGGGTTAGAGATGTAGCTCACTACACCCTATTTGGGGGTAGAGATAATGCTCACTAGAATCCATGTGGGGGTAGAGATATAGCTCACTAGAACCTAATTGTGGGGTAGAGATACGGCTCACTAGACTATGTGGGGGTAGAGATACATCTCACTAGAACCTAATTGTGGGGTAAAGATACATCTCACTAGACTATGTGGGGGTAGAGATACAGCCTACTAGACTCTATGTGTGGGGTAGAGATATAGCTCAGTAGACCATATGTGGTAGATATATAGCTCACTAGAACCTATGTGGGGGTAGAGATACGGCTCACAAGGCTCTATGTGGGGGTAGAGATACAGCTCACAAGAATCTATGTGGGGGTAGAGATACAGCCTACTAGACTCTATGTGGGGGTAGAAATAAATCTCACTAGAATCCATGTGGGGGTAGAGATATAGCTCACTAGAACCTAATTGTGGGGTAGAGATACGGCTCACTAGACTATGTGGGGGTAGAGATACAGCTCACTAGACTCTATGTGAGGGTAGAGATATAGCTCACAAGGCTCTTTGTGGGGGTAGAGATACTGCTCACTAGAATCTATGTGTGGGGTAGAGATATAGCTCATTTGACTCTATGTGGGGGTAGAGATACAGCCTACTAGACTCTGTGTGGGGTAGATATATAGCTCACTAGAACCTATGTGGGGGTAGAGATACGGCTCACTAGACTCTAGTAGAGATACATCTCAGTAGAACCTAATTGTGGGGTAGAGATACATCTCACTAGACTCTATGTGGGGGTAGAGATACAGCTTACTAGACTCTATGTGTGGTGTAGAGATACAGCTCACTAGACTCTACTTGTGGGGGAGAGATACAGCTCACTAGACTCTACATGTGGGGTAGAGATAAAGCTCACTAGACTGTGTGGGGGTAGAGGTATAGCTCACTAGACCATATGTGGGGTAGAGATACAGCTCACTAGACTATATTTGGGGGTAGAGGTATAGCTCAATAGACTATGTGTGGGGTAGATATATAACTCACTAGCCTATGGGTTAGAGATATAGCTCACTAGACTCCATGTATAGCTAACTCAACTGTATGTGTGGGTAGATGTATAGCTAACTAGATTTTGTGGGGGTAGAGATACAGCTCACTAGACTCTATGTGGGGGTAGAGATATAGCTCACTAGACTCTATGTGGGGTAAGGTATAGCTCACTAGACTATGTGAGGGTAGAGATATAGCTCACTAGATGATGTGGGGGTGGAGATATAGCTCACTAGATTCTATGTTGGGGTAAAGTTATAGCTCACTAGACTCTATGTTGGGGTAGAGGTATAGCTCACTAGACTCTATGTTGGGGTAGAGGTATAGCTCACTAGACTCTATGTGGGGGTAGAGGTATAGCTCACTAGACTATGTGGGGGTTAGAGGTACAGCTCACTAGACTATGTGCGGGTTAGAGGTACAGCTCACTAAACTATGTGCGGTTTGAGGTATAGCTCACAAGACTATGTGAGGGTAGAGATATAGCTCACTAGATGATGTGGGGTTACAAGTATAGCTCACTAGACTCTATGTTGGGGTAGAGGTATAGCTCACTAGACTCTATGTTGGGGTAGAGGTATAGCTCACTAGACTCTATGTGGGGGTAGAGGTATAGCTCACTAGACTATGTGGGGGTTAGAGGTACAGCTCACTAGACTATGGGCTGGGTTAGAGGTACAGCTCACTAAACTATGTGCGGTTTGTATAGCTCACAAGACTATGTGAGGGTTATAGCTCACTAGATGATGTGGGGTTACAGTTTTTAAATGACTCTATGTTGGGGTAGATGTATAGCTCACTAGACTCTATGTTGGGGTAGAGTTTAGCTCACTAGACTCTATGTGGGGGTAGAGGTATAGCTCACTAGACTATGTCTTAGAGTACAGCTCACTAGACTATGTGCATAAGTTTGAGGTATAGCTCACAAGACTATGTGAGGGTAGAGATATAGCTCACTAGATGATTTGGGGTTACAAGTATAGCTCACTAGACTCTATGTTGGGGTCATAGCTCACTAGACTCTATGTGGGGGTAGAGGTATAGCTCACTAGACTATGTGGGGGTTAGAGGTACAGCTCACTAGACTATGTGCGGGTTAGAGGTACAGCTCACTAAACTATAATTACACTATTAGTTTGTGTATCTTACTGAGTCAGAGCAAACATAGCTAGCTCATACAGCCTGATACCAGGGCTGGTGTTTGCCTAAATCAGCATGTTGTTTGTGCAACAGTATTTTTCTAAATTAGAGAGGAAGAGGTGAAACATGAATATGTTAGCTATTTCATGAAGTAAGAGAAAACATTTAATGTAGCCAAAGATTATAGGGTCCCACTCGCCTGGGAAACACTGACCAACACTTTGTTTCCTACCCTGTCACAATAACACCTCCAATGAGATAATATTAGTATTTTAATTCCTAATTCTATGAACGCCTCCCTGCCTTTTTCATTTGTTGTCATGTCAAGTCAACACTGTATTCAAATTGCTCAGTAGACTAATGGGAATGTCCTGTTGATGTAGTCCAGGTCACACCACAGTCATACATTACACTGAATTTGTCTTCAGCTGTCTGTGTTATACCAACCAATCATCTACAACCACCCTGAGCCCTCCCTACAACCAATATACAGTACAACCAATCTGAAACCGAGGCCTCTACAACTAATCTGCAGCCCAGTGTGGGATTGATAGTAGATCTATTACTATGTGTGATAAATGGAAACATTAGGTGGTGGTAGGTTTCAAAGTGTTTTATGATAAATCAACACCTTACATAATGACTACACTGTGCGTGCACGTGTGCCATCGTGCGCATGTTGATTTTGCCCACCCAAACCAGACGAGATCAGGACACGCAGGTTGAAGATCAAAACGACAGGTCGAAAAGCATTGAACATTTATGCCAATTTAGCTAGCTGTCTTGCTGTTGCTAGCTAATTTTCCTGGGATATAAACATTGGGTTATTTTACCTGAAATGCACAAGGTCCTCTTCTCCGACAATTAATCCACAGATAAAAGGATAAACCGAGATTGTTTCTAGTAATCTCTCCTCCTTCAGGCTTCTTCTTGTTTTTTGGACTTTATATGGCAGTTGGCAACCAATTTTAAGGTGCATTACCACTACCAACTGGACTGGAGTGTGGACCTCAGTTCATCTTTCAATCACCCACGTGGGTATATGCTCCTAAAAACCAATGATGAGATGGGAGAGGTGGGGACTTTCAGCGTATCACACATCACAAATAGAACCAAGTTCTACTTTAGTGCCTGGCTACGTAGTTGCTCGTTGACGCGCTTGAGCGGTGTGGATGCAATGATTGAATAACACGTATGTGTACATTTATTTTACGCTCGCACGCGTAATGAGTGGTGTGGTCAAGCCTGTTAGTGTGCAGTTGGTTGTTAGCTAAATGTATATTTAAGTACAGTAATAAGACATGAGAAACCAGGGATTGTCATGTGATAACTCCTGACCAAGGGCTGTTCTTAGGTCCGAGGCAAAGCCAAGGGTAATTCCCAGGTTCTAGGCCTTATTTATTTTATAAAACGATAATTCACAGGTTCGAGGAGCTTATTGCGTTTATAAAATGGTTGCCAACATATTTAAAAAGATTATCAACATGTTTTACTTAAAAACGTTATTTTACCGAGTACATTCGTTTTATTTCATCCTTCCACCAGACAATAGAGTCCGGGCAAAAATGATTTGTTATTTCTGATCTTCTTAAGTTGCTAACCAAACAGGCTGGTTGTTAATATTACTGCAGTGGGAAAATCAGGTCACACAGAGTGTTGCTTGGTAGTCTTAAAAACAAAACTACTTTGAAACGAAAAAGTATACACCTCTCACACATGGTACAGGTTTAAAAAGAAGACACCTGTACCATGCCAGACATAGAGTTGAAATGTTTCATTAATTATGAAATTATGAAAATATTTAGAAACATTCCACTCATGAGGTAACTAGAGGGTGCTTTTGGTCATTTGACAGCAGAAAGGGTTTTATTCTCATGTTATGACCAATTATTTATATATACACTAGATGGCTGACCAGGTTGCACTTTTGAAGCCACCGCACCTCCATCTTGGCACTTCCCCACATTTTCCTTAAATAATAATTTATTAAAATGTTCTAATGTTACTGTAATTTTGTCCTGAAACGTTAAATTGAAATACTGTAGAATTCTACAATTCCTATGGAGGACTGCTTCTTCTGGGATGTGCCAATATCACATGCAACTGTACTGACAACACCTCTATCATCCAGAAGGCGAGGTCAGTACAGGTGCATCAAAGCAGGGACCGAGAGACTGAAAAACAGCTTCTATCTCAAGGCCATCAGACTGTTAAACAGCCACCACTAACATTGAGTGGGTGCTGCCAATATACTGACTCAACTCCAGCCACTTTAATATTGGACAAATTGATGTAAAAAATTGTATCACTAGCCACTTTCAACAATGCCACTTTTATATGTTTACATACCCTACATTACTCATCTCATATGTATATACTGTACTCGATACCATCTACTGCATCTTGCCTATGCTGTTCTGTACCTTCACTCATTTATATATCTTTATGTACATATTCTTCATCCCTTTACACTTGTGTGTATAAGGTAGTTGTTGTGAAATTGTTAGGTTAGATTACTTGTTGGTTATTATTGCATTGTCGGAACTAGAAGCACAAGCATTTCGCTACACTCGCATTAACATCTGCTAACCATGTGTATGTGACAAATAAAATGGTCCAATACATAGCATTAGAAAACCTGGGTTTATGTACCAGCAAGGTCACCCATGACAAAAGTCAGTATTTGACATCCATCCTGTCTGATGCTGTCGGAGAAGATGTGAAAACTCTCTACTAGGGGCAACAGTGTTCTCGCTGTAACCTTCAAGTAGGTTTCGGTTTTGCTAGATGTTGTTAAGCATCTGATTCCAAAGGTTGCAAGTTTGAATCCAGTAATAGAAAGTTATTTTGTTTTAAGCCTATCCCAAGCCTTAACCTCACCTTAACCTTACAAATTTGGAGTTAATGCCTGAACTTATCCCTAACCTTAAAAATATGGAGTTAATGACTAAACCTGAAATTTGAAGTTTGGAACCACTTCGAAATTTAACATTTAAACTCCAAGTGTGCTGTCATGTGCCTTTTACTGAGTAGTGGCTTCTGTCTGGCCACCTTACCATAAAGGCCTGATTGGTGGAGTGCTGCATAGATGGTTGTCCTTCTGGAAGGTTCTCCCATCTCCACAGAGGAACTCTAGAGCTCTGTCAGAGTGACCATCGGTTCTTGGTCACTTCACTGACCAAGGCCCTTCTCCTTGGTTGCTAAGTTTGGCCCGGCAGCCAGCTCTAGGAAGAGTCTTGTTGGTTCCAAATCCTTACATTTAAGAATGATGGAGGCCTGCAAGCTGACTTCAGTCGCCAGCTGGACGGGGTGTTTTCTCCGACATTGGTGCGGCTGGCTTCCGGGTTACGCGAGGAGTGTGTCAAGAAGAAAAGGCTTGGCAGGGTCGTGTAGGGGAAGTTGCAGAGTAGGGGACAAGACTGTACCTACCAATTAGAGATCACGAAACTGGGAGAAAAAGGGGTCACAGTACAAAAAAAACAGAATGATGGAGGCCATTGTGTTCTTGGGGACCTTGAATGCTGCAGAAATGTTTTGGTACCTGGGTGTGCCTTCCAAATCATGTCTAATCAATGTAATTTACCACAGGTGGACTCCAATTAAGTTGTAGAAACATCTCAAGGATGATCAATGGAAACATTACATTTACATTTAAGTCATTTAGCAGACGCTCTTATCCAGAGCGACTTACAAATTGGTGCATTCACCTTATGACATACAGTGGAACAGTAGTGCATCTAAATCTTTTAAGGGGGTGAGAGGGATTACTTTATCCTATCCTAGGTATTCCTTAAAGAGGTGGGGTTTCAGGTGTCTCCGAGGTGATTGACTCGCCTGTCCTGGCGTCGTGAGGGAGTTTGTTCCACCATTGGGGGGGCCAGAGCAGCGAACAGTTTTGACTGGGCTGAGCGGGGAACTGTACTTCTCAGTGGTAGGGAGGCGAGCAGGCCAGAGGTGGATGAACGCAGTGCCCTTGCTTGGGTGTAGGGCCTGATCAGAGCCTGAGGTACTGAGGTGCCGTCTCCCCTCACAGCTCCGTAGAGGCAAGCACCATGGTCTTGTAGCGGATGCGAAGCCTAACTGGAAGCCAGTGGAGAGAGCGGAGGAGCGGGTGACGTGAGAGAACTTGGGAAGGTTGAACACCAGACGGGCTGCGGCGTTCTGGATGAGTTGTAGGGGTTTAATGGCACAGGCAGGGAGCCCAGCCAACAGCGAGTTGCAGTAATCCAGACGGGAGATGACAAGTGCCTGGATTAGACCTGCGCCGCTTCCTGTGTGGGAGTGGGGCAGGGTCGTACTCTGCGTGATGTTGTAGAGCATGAACCTACAGGAACGGGCCACCGCCTTTGATGTTAGTTGAGAACCACAGGGTGTTGTCCAGATCACGCAAGGTTCTTAGCGCCTGGGAGGAGGACACAATGGAGTTGTCAACCGTGATGGCGAGATCATGGAACGGGCAGTCCTTCCCCGGGAGGAAGAGCAGCTCCGTCTTGCCGAGGTTCAGCTTGAGGTGGTGATCCGTCATCCACACTGATATGTCTGCCAGACATGCAGAGATGCGATTCGCCACCTGGTCATCAGAAGGGGGAAAGGAGAAGATTAATTGTGTGTCGTCTGCATAGCAATGATAGGAGAGACCATGTGAGGTTATGACAGAGCCAAGTGACTTGGTGTATAGCGAGAATAGGAGAGGGCCTAGAACAGAGCTCCTGGGGGACACCAGTGGTGAGAGCACGTGGTGTGGAGACGGATTCTCGCCACGCCACCTGGTAGGAGCGACCTGTCAGGTAGGACGCAATCCAAGCGTGGGCCGCGCCGGAGAGATGCCCAACTCGGAGAGGGTGGAGAGGAGATCTGATGGTTCACAGTATCGAAGGCAGCCGATAGGTCTAGAAGGATGAGAGCAGAGGAGAGAGAGTTAGCTTTAGCAGTGCAGAGCGCCTCCGTGATACAGAGAAGAGCAGTCTCAGTTGAATGACTAGTCTTGAAACCTGACTGATTTGGATCAAGAAGGTCATTCTGAGAGAGATAGCGGGAGAGCTGGCCAAGGACGGCACGCTCAAGAGTTTTGGAGAGAAAAGAAAGAAGGGATACTGGTCTGTAATTGTTGACATCGGAGGGATCGAGTGTAGGTTTTTTCAGAAGGGGTGCAACTCTCGCTCTCTTGAAGACGGAAGGGACGAGCCAGCAGTCAGGGATGAGTTGATGAGCGAGGTGAGGTAAGGGAGAAGGTCTCCGGAAATGGTCTGGAGAAGAGAGGAGGGGATAGGGTCAAGCGGGCAGGTTGTTGGGCGGCCGGCCGTCACAAGACGCGAGATTTCATCTGGAGAGAGAGGGGAGAAAGAGGTCAGAGCACAGGGTAGGGCAGTGTGAGCAGAACTAGCGGTGTTGACTTAGCAAACGAGGATCGGATGTCGTCGACCTTCTTTTCAAAATGGTTGACGAAGTCATCTGCAGAGAGGAGGAGGGGGGGGGGGGAGGAGGATTCAGGAGGGAGGAGAAGGTGGCAAAGAGCTTCCTAGGTTAGAGGCAGATGCTTGGAATTTAGAGTGGTAGAAAGTGGCTTTAGCAGCAGAGACAGAAGAGGAAAATGTAGAGAGGAGGGAGTGAAAGGATGCCAGGTCCGCAGGGAGGCGAGTTTTCCTCCATTTCCGCCTCGGCTGCCCGGAGCCCTGTTCTGTGAGCTCGCAATGAGTCAGCCGAGCCACGGAGCGGGAGGGGAGGACCGAGCCGGCCTGGAGGATAGGGGACATAGAGAGTCAAAGGATGCAGAAAGGGAGGAGAGGAGGGTTGAGGAGGCAGAATCAGGAGATAGGTTGGAGAAGGTTTGAGCAGAGGGAAGAGATGATAGGATGGAAGAGGAGAGAGTAGCGGGGGAGAGAGAGCGAAGGTTGGGACGGCGCGATACCATCCGAGTAGGGGCAGTGTGGGAAGTGTTGGATGAGAGCGAGAGGGAAAAGGATACAAGGTAGTGGTCGGAGACTTGGAGGGGAGTTGCAATGAGGTTAGTGGAAGAACAGCATCTAGTAAAGATGAGGTCGAGCGTATTGCCTGCCTTGTGAGTAGGGGGAAGGTGAGAGGGTGAGGTCAAAAGAGGAGAGGAGGGAAAGAAGGAGGCAGAGAGGAATGAGTCAAAGGTAGACGTGGGGAGGTTAAAGTCGCCCAGAACTGTGAGAGGTGAGCCGTCCTCAGGAAAGGAGCTTATCAAGGCATCAAGCTCATTGATGAACTCTCCGAGGGAACCTGGAGGGCGATAAATGATAAGGATGTTAAGCTTGAAAGGGCTGGTAACTGTGACAGCATGGAATTCAAAGGAGGCGATAGACAGATGGGTAAGGGAGAAAGAGAGAATGACCACTTGGGAGAGATGAGGATCCCGGTGCCACCACCCCGCTGACCAGAAGCTCTCGGGTGTGCGAGAACACGTGGGCAGACGAAGAGAGAGCAGCAGGAGTAGCAGTGTTGTCTGTGGTGATCCATGTTTCCGTCAGTGCCAAGAAGTCGAGGGACTGAGGGAGGCATAGGCTGAGATGAACCTGCCTTGTTGGCCGCAGATCGGCAGTTCCAGAGGCTACCGGAGACCTGAACTCCACGTGGGTCGTGCGCGCTGGGACCACCAGATTAGGTGGCCGCGGCCACGCGGTGTGGAGCGTTTGTATGGTCTGTGCAGAGAGGAGAGAACAGGGATAGACAGACACATAGTTGACAGGCTACACAAGAGGCCACGCTAATGCAAAGGAGATTGAATGACAAGTGGACTACACGTCTCGAGTGTTCAGAAAGTTGCTTACGTAGCAAGAATCTTATTGACTAAAATGATTAAAAATGATACAGTACTGCTGAAGTAGGCTAGCTGGCAGAGGCTGCGTTGTTGACTATGTAGGCTAGCTGGCAGTGGCTGCGTTAAGCTGACACTACACTAATCAAGTCGTTCCTGAGTGTAATAGTTTCTACTGTGCCGTTATTCGGGGCCAGCTGGCTAGCTAGCAGTGTTGATTACGTTTAGGTCATGCTAAAAGAACGACAATAGCTGGCTAGCTAACCTAGGAAATCGCTTCTAGACTACACAATTATCTTTGATACAAGACGGCTATGTAGCTAGCTATGTAGCTAGCTACGATCAAACAAATCAAGCCGTTGTACTGTAATGAAATGAAATGAAAAATGTGATACTACCTGTGGAGCCGAAGCGAAATGCGACCGGATTGTTGAGTGCGGAAGTTCTGTTCGGTAGACGTTCTAGCTGTTGGCTAGCCAGCAGTGTCTCCTACGTTAAGGACGACAAATAGCTGGCTAGCTAACCCTCGGTAAATTAAGATAATCACTCTAAAACTACACACTCTAAACTACACAATTATCTTGGATACGAAGACAGCAAAGACAACTATGTAGCTAGCTAACACTACACTAATCAAGTCGCTCAGTTGAGTGTAATAGTTGTGCTGCTAATCGGTAGACGGTGACTAGCTAACGGTGGACGCAATAGCTGGCTAGCTGCAGGGCAGTGTAGACTGCGTTAGGACGACGAAATACGATAATTACGCAATTATCTATGATACAA
>NW_027037425.1:2500-10000 GCF_034236695.1 Oncorhynchus nerka
TCCCTCCTACTCTCTCTCCACCCCCTCTCCCTCCCTCCACCTGCTCTCTCTCCACCCCCCTCTCCCTCCCTCCTACTCTCTCTCCACCCCCTCTCCCTGACATCCCTCTCCCTCCCTCCTACTCTCTCTCCACCCCTCTCTCCCTCCCTCTCCTACTCATCGCTCCCCCCACCCTCTCCCTGACATCCCTCTCCTTCCCTCCTTCTCTCTCTCCACCCCCTCTCCCTCCCCCTACTCTCTCTCCATCCCCCTCTCCCTCCCTCCACCTGCTCTCTCTCCACCCTCCTCTCCCTCCCTCCTAGTCTCTCTCCACCCCCTCTCCCTGACATCTCTCTCCCTCCCTCCTACTCTCTCTCCACCCCCTTCTCCCTGACATCCCTCTCTCTTCCCTCCTACTCTCTCTCCACCCCCTCTCCCTCCCTCCACCTTCTCTCTCTTCCACCCCCTCTCCCTCCCTCCTACTCTCTCTCCACCCCCTCTCCCTGACATCCCTCTCCCTCCCTCCTATCTCTCTCTCCACCCTCTCTCCTCCCTCCTACTCTCTCTCACACCTCTCTCTCCCTGACATCCCTCTCCCTCCCTCCTACTCTCTCTCCACCCCTTTCCCTCCCTCCTACTCATCGCTCCCCCACCCTCTCCCTGGACATCCTTCTCCCTCCCTCCTACTCTCTCTCCACCCCTCTCCCTGACATCTCTCTCCCTCCCTCCTACTCTCTCCCCCCCCTCCCTCTTTTGCCAATGTCGCCACTCTCACATTCTTTCATTCCTTGTCCTTCAACTCTTTGTGAAGTGGTTCACTGTCTGTACACACATCATGTGTGTGTGTGTGTGTGTTTGTATGTGTGTGTGTCGGTGTGTGTGTGTTTGTGTGTATGTGTTTGTATGTGTGTGTGTGTGTCGGTGTCGGTATGTGTGTGTGTGTGTGTGTGTGATGTGTGTGTGTCGTGTGTGTGTGTGTGTGTGTGTGTGTCGGTGTGTGTGTGTGTGTGTCGGTGTGTGTGTGTGTGTGTGTGTGTGTGTGTGCTTGACCAGCGGTGGTATCATCCAGGAGAGATCTTGACATGATATTAAGCTATAGTTACAAGCCAGTACTCCAGTTTGGACACCTAGGGGGCGAATTCTCTGTGATCTGGCAACGCAGTACCTGTGGACTCGGGGGTGAATTCTGTGATCTGGCAACAGTACCAGTTTGACTGGGAATTCCTTCTTTCAGATCTGGCAATGCAGTACTGCTTGACCTCGGGGAATTTCTCAGATCTGGAAACGCAGTACAACAGTGTGGACTCCAGAATCTCAGATCTGGCAACGAAGTACTCCTTCCAGTGTGGAACTGGGGCCTCTCAGATCTGGCAAACGAAGCACTTCAGTTTGGACCTCGGGGAATCTTCGCAGATCTGGGCAACGCAGTACAACAGTGTGGACTCGGGGGGAATTCTCCTCAGATCTGGGCAACGCAGTACAACAGTGTGGGACCTCGGGGAATTCAGATCTGGCAACGCAGCAACATTGTGGACCTCGGGGGGAATCCTCAGATCTGGCAACGCAGTACAACAGTGACCTCGGGGGAATCTCTCCAGATCTGGCAACGCAGTACAACAGTGTGGACCTCGGGGGGATCTTTCAGATCTGGCAACGCAGTACTCCAGTGTGGACCTCGTGGGGAAATCTCTCAGATCTGGCAACGCAGTACTCCAGTTTGGACCTCGTGGGGGAATCTCTCAGATCTGGCAACGCAGTACTCAGTTTGGACCTCGTGGGGAATCTCTCAAATCTGGCAACGCAGTACAACAGTTTGGACCTCGGGGGAATCTCTCAGATCTGGCAACACAGTACTCCAGTGTGGACCTCGTGGGGGAATCTTTCAGATCTGGCAACGCAGTGATGCTCCATTTTACTGCAGGAGTCTGGTGTCTGCGTCACTGAAACCAAACAACAATATGACATGTTTTTGTAGGGAAGATGGATCCAAAACTACCATCCCTTCCAGAAACATCTATGATCTAAACTAGTGCACCCTATTCCCTATAGGGCTCTGATCAAAACTACCATCCCTTCCAGAAACATCTATGGAGCTGCAAATGTATGTTCTTTTGACTCCTGTATCCCAAAGTATGTAGAGCACTTTCTAACCCACAACCATAGGGAACTGGGTCAAGACTAGTGCACCCTATTCCCTAAGTAGTCCGGTCAAAACTAGTGCTCCCTATTCTCATAGGCTCTGATCAAAACTTAGTGCACCCTATTCCCTAGGGCTCTGATCAAAACTAGTGCACCGTATTCCTATAGGCCCTGGTCTAACTAGTGTACCCTATTCTCACAGGGCCTCTGGTCTAAATCTAGTGCACCTCTCTTATTCTCAGGGCCCTGGTCTAAACTAGTGCACCCTATTCCCTCTTGCCCCGGGTCTAAAACTAGTGCACCCTATTCCCCTATAGACCTCAAGTCAAAACTAGTGCACCCTATTCCTAGGGTCCTGGTCAAAACTAGTGCAATTGGGCACAGGGTTGTAGGGTGCTCTTTAAGAAGTAAACTGTGGCGTGACTCATGAGATGAGGAATCTGCCTGGTTTTTCAGCCCTGAGGGTGTCTATTCTTTGTGACAGATGAGATATGGTCCCCGGGTGACAGGTGTGGGCCCCGAAGCAGAAGCCACGATACTTGCCTCACAATTTATGCTCCCGGTCTACTCAGCGAGAGGTAGACTGCAGCAGCTGCCGACCTTGTGTGAAAGATAAGAGCTTTTAATTAGACCAAGAGTGTCGTTAATTACTTGAAGGAACTGTTTGAGCTTGCTGAGGTGACACAGAGAGAGATATAGAGAGAGAGAGAGAGAGAGAGAGAGAGAGAGACAGATAGAAGGAGATAGAGACAGAGAGCGATAGAGAGAGAGAGAGAGAGAGAGAGACAGATAGAGAGAGAGAGAGAGAGAGAGAGAGAGAGAGAGAGAAGGAGATAGAGACAAAAGAGGAGAGAGAAAGAGAGAGAGAAAATTAACATACCAATTAGGATCTCGCTAAAAATACTTGGATCAGTTATAGAGCCCATTTCTCTTTATGTTGGTGAGGTCTGGGGTCCAAGCCACCAACCAAGAACTCAAAATGGACAAACACTACATTGAGACTGCAAATCACGTCTCCTGTGTACAACGTAAAACACCAAATAATGCATGCAGAGCAGAAATAGGTCAAACTCACTAATGATCAAAAAATCTGTGAAAAGAGCCATTAAATTCTACAACCACCTAAAGGAAGCGATTCCCAAACTTTCCAAAGCAGCCATCACCATGAGAGATGATGAATCCTGAGAAGAGTCCTCAGAAAAAGCTGGTCCTGGGACTCTGTTCACAAACACAAACACACCCTACAGAGCCCCAGGACAGCAGCACAATTAGACCCAACCAAATCATGAGAAAACAAAAAGATAATTACTTGACAAATGGAAAGAATTAACAAAAAAACAGAGCAAACTAGAATGCTATTTCTGTCTTACACAGAGAGTACACAGCGGCAGAATACCTGACCACTGTGACTGGGGACCCAAACTTAAGGAAATCTTTGATTATGTACAGACTCAGTGAGCATAGCCTTGCTATTGAGAAAGGCCGCGTGAGGGCAGACATGGCTCTCAAGAGAAGACAGGCTATGTGCTCACTGCCCACAAAATGAGGTGGAAACTGAGCAGCACTTCCTAACCTCCTGTCCAATGTATGACCATATTAGAGAGACATATTTCCCAGATTACACAGACCCAGAAAGAATTAGAAAACAAATCCCATCTTGATAAACTCCCATATCTACTGGGTGAAAATACCACAGTGTGCCATCACAGCAGCGAGATTTGTGACCTGTTGCCACGAGAAAAGAACAAACACCATTGTAAATACAAAATATATTTACGATGATTTATTTTCCTTTTATACTTGAACTATTTGCACATCATTACAACCATGTATATGAGCTGCACTTCCTAACCTCCTGTCCAATGTATGACCATATTAGAGACATATTTCCTCAGATCACACAGATCCACAAAGAATTTGAATTTAACAATTTGCACATCGATTTTGCTGTATTTATACATAACATGACATTTGGAAATGTCTTTATTGTTTCGGAACGTCTGTGAGTGTAATGTTCACTGTTCCCTTTTATTGTTGATTTCACTTTTTGCAAATTATCTACTGTAAATTGCTTTGGCAACGGCATGTTTCCATAAAAGCCCCTTGAATTAGAGAGAGAGATTATATCCCCTCCTGGACATACCACTGCTCTACCTCCTGGACATACCACTGCTCTACCTCCTGGAGATACCACTGCTCCTCCTCCTGGAGATACCACTGCTCTACCTCCTGGAGATACCACTGCTCTACCTCCTGGACATACCACTGCTCTACCTCCTGGACATACCCCATGCTCTACCTCCTGGACATACACCACTGCTCTACCTCCTGGAATACCACTGCTCTACCTCCTGGAGATACGCTTCATCACTGCTCTACCTCCTGGACATACCACTGCTCTACCTCCTGGACATACCACTGCTCTACCTCCTGGACATAACTGCTCTACCTCCTGGACATACCACTGCTCTACCTCCTGGACATACCACTGCTCTACCTCCTGGACATACCACTGCTCTACCTCCTGGACATACCACTGCTCTACCTCCTGGACATAACACTGCTCTACCTCCTGGACATACCACTGCTCTACCTCCTGGAGATACCACTGCTCTACCTCCTGGAGATACCACTGCTCTACCTCCTGGAGATACCACTGCTCTACCTCCTGGAGATACCACTGCTCTACCTCCTGGACATACCACTGCTCTACCTCCTGGACATACCACTGCTCTACCTCCTGGACATACCACTGCTCTACCTCCTGGAGATACCACTGCTCCTCCTCCTGGAGATACCACTGCTCTACCTCCTGGAGATACCACTGCTCCTCCTCCTGGAGATACCACTGCTCTACCTCCTGGACATACCACTGCTCTACCTCCTGGACATAACACTGCTCTACCTCCTGGACATACCACTGCTCTACCTCCTGGAGATACCACTGCTCTACCTCCTGGAGATACCACTGCTCTACCTCCTGGACATACCACTGCTCTACCTCCTGGACATGTACCACTGCTCTACCTCCTGGACATAACACTGCTCTACCTCCTGGACATGCCACTGCTCTACCTCCTGGACATACCACTGCTCTACCTCCTGGACATACCACTCTACCTCCTGGACATACCACTGCCTCTACCTCCTGGACATAACACTGCTCTACCTCCTGGACATACCACTGCTCTACCTCCTGAGATACCACTGTTCTACCTCCTGGAGATACCACTGCTCTACCCTCCTGGAGATACTCACTGTCTCTACCTCCTGGAGATACACTGCTCACCTCCTGGGACATACCACTGCCTACCTCCTGGACATACCACTGCTCTACCTCCTGGACATACCACTGCTCTACCTCAGGGACATACCACTGCTCTACCTCCTGGACATACCACTGCTCTACCTCCTGACACATACCACTGCTCTAATTTCCTGGACACATTAATGCTCTACCTCCTGGAGATACCACTGCTCTACCTCCTGGACATACCACTGCTCCTCCTCCTGGACATACCATTGCTCTACCTCCTGGACATAGCACTGCTCTACCTCCTGGACATACCACTGCTCTACCTCCTGGAGATACCACTGCTCTACCTCCTGGACATACCACTGCTCTACCTCAGGGACATACCACTGCTCTACCTCCTGGAGATACCTCTGCTCTACCTCCTGGACATACCACTGCTCTACCACCTGGAGATACCACTGCTCCTCCTCCTGGACATACCACTGCTCAACCTCCTGGACATACCACTGCTCTACCTCCTGGACATACCACTGCTCTACCACCTGGACATACCACTGCTCAACCTCCTGGACATACCACTGCTCAACCTCCTGGAGATACCACTGCTCCCCCTCCTGGAGATACCACTGCTCTACCTCCTGGACATAGCACTGCTCTACCTCCTGGAGATACCACTGCTCTACCTCCTGGACATACCACTGCTCCCCCTCCTGGAGATACCACTGCTCTACCTCCTGGACATACCACTGCTCTACCTCCTGGACATTCCACTGCTCCTCCACCTGGACATACCACTGCTCTACCTCCTGGACATACCACTGCTCTACCTCCTGGACATACCACTGCTCTACCTCCTGGACATACCACTGCTCCTCCTCCTGGAGATACCACTGCTCTACCTCCTGGACATACCACTGCTCTACCTCCTGGACATACCACTGCTCTACCTCCTGGACATACCACTGCTCTACCTCCTAGACATACCACTGCTCTACCTCCTGGACATACCACTGCTCTACCTCCTGGAGATACCACTGCTCTACCTCCTGGACATACCACTGCTCTACCTCCTGGACATACCACTGCTCTACCTCCTGGAGATACCACTGCTCTACCTCCTGGAGATACCACTGCTCTACCACCTGGAGATACCACTGCTCCTCCTCCTGGACATACCACTGCTCTACCTCCTGGAGATACCACTGCTCTACCTCCTGGACATACCACTGCTCTACCTCCTGGACATAACACTGCTCTACCTCCTGGACATACCACTGCTCTACCTCCTGGACATACCACTGCTCTACCTCCTGGACATAACACTGCTCTACCTCCTGGACATACCACTGCTCTACCTCCTGGAGATACCACTGCTCTACCTCCTGGAGATACCACTGCTCTACCTCCTGGACATACCACTGCTCCTCCTCCTGGACATACCACTGCTCTACCTCCTGGACATACCACTGCTCTACCTCCTGGAGATACCACTGCTCCTCCTCCTGGAGATACCACTGCTCTACCTCCTGGAGATACCACTGCTCTACCTCCTGGACATACCACTGCTCTACCTCCTGGACATACCACTGCTCTACCTCCTGGACATACCACTGCTCTACCTCCTGGAGATACCACTGCTCTACCTCCTGGAGATACCACTGCTCTACCTCCTGGACATACCACTGCTCTACCTCCTGGACATACCACTGCTCTACCTCCTGGACATAACACTGCTCTACCTCCTGGACATACCACTGCTCTACCTCCTGGACATACCACTGCTCTACCTCCTGGACATACCACTGCTCTACCTCCTGGACATACCACTGCTCTACCTCCTGGACATAACACTGCTCTACCTCCTGGACATACCACTGCTCTACCTCCTGGAGATACCACTGCTCTACCTCCTGGAGATACCACTGCTCTACCTCCTGGAGATACCACTGCTCTACCTCCTGGAGATACCACTGCTCTACCTCCTGGACATACCACTGCTCTACCTCCTGGACATACCACTGCTCTACCTCCTGGACATACCACTGCTCTACCTCCTGGAGATACCACTGCTCCTCCTCCTGGAGATACCACTGCTCTACCTCCTGGAGATACCACTGCTCCTCCTC
>NW_027037425.1:15000-19478 GCF_034236695.1 Oncorhynchus nerka
AGCCCTGACCTGTCCACTGGACGTGCTACCTGTCTCCCAGACCTGCTGTTTTTCAACTCTCTAGAGACAGCAGGAGCGGTAGAATGCTCTTAATGATCGGCTATGGAGCCCTGACCTGTCCACTGGACGTGCTACCTGTCCCAGACCTGCTGTTTTTCAACTCTCCTAGAGACAGCAGGAGCGGTAGAATACTCTTAATGATTGGCTATGAAAAGCCAGCTGACATTTACTCCTGGGGTGTTGACTTGCTGCACCCTCTACAACCACTGTGATTATTATTATCTGACCCTGCTGGTCATCTATGAACGTTTGAACATCTTGGCCATGTTCTGTTATAATCTCCACCCGGCACAGTCAGAGAGGACCGGCCACCCTCATAGCCTGGTTCCTCGCTACCTGGTACAGCCAGAAGAGGACTGGCCAGCCCTCATAGCCTGGTTCCTCTCTACCCGGTACAGTCAGAAGAGGTTGGCCACCCCACATAGCCTGGTTCCTCTCTAGGTTTCTTCCTAGGTTCTGACCTTTCTAGGGAGTTTTTCCTAGCCACCGTGCTTCTACACCTGCATTGCTTGCTGTTTGGGGTTTTAGGCTGGGTTTCTGTAGAACACTTTGAGACATCAGCTGATGTAGAAAGGGCTTTATAAATGCATTTGATTTGATTTTGATTTTATAATAATAATAATAATAATAATAAATAATAATAATAATAATAATAATAACAATAATAATAATAATAATAATAATAATAATAATAATAATAATAATAATAATAACAATAATAATAATAATAATAATAATAATAATAATAATAACAATAATAATAATAAATAATAATAACAATAACAATAATAATAATAATAATAATAATAATAATAATAATAATAATAATAATAATAATAACAATAATAATAATAAATAATAATAACAATAATAATAATAATAATAATAATAATAATAATAATAATAATAATAATAATAATAATAAATAATAATAATAATAAATAATAATAATAATAACAATAATAATAATAATAATAATAATAATAATAATAATATTAATAATAATAATAATAATAATAATAATAATAATAATGATAATAATAATAATAATAATAACGATAATAATAAAATATAATAATAAACATGTTAATGACAATAATGAATTATTAATAATAATATAAATAACGATACATTTCCATGACTAAGTGGAGTTTCCCATAAGATCGATACATTTCCATGACTAAGTGGAGTTTCCCATAAGATCGATACATTTCCATGACTAAGTGGAGTTTCCCATAAGATCGATACATTTCCATGACTAAGTGGAGTTTCCCATAAGATCGATACATTTCCATGGCTAAGTGGAGTTTCCCATAAGATAAAACAAACCTGCTAATTATATTTAACATCACGTCAAATCTATTTCAAGTACAGTATATGTACAGTAGATACATTTGCATGTAGGTAATACCTGTCATTCCAGAAATGCCTTGCTATGAGGATGGCTAGAGAGGTTGATAACTACTTTACATGGCCAAATATAGTAGAGCGAGCTGACCTGATACTAGAACCAGTTCACCTGATAATAGAACCAGTTAACCTGATAATAGAACCAGTTCACCTGATAATAACCAGTTCACTGATAGTAGAACCAGTCTACCTGATAATATAACCAGTTCACCTGATAATAGAACCAGTTAACCTGATAATAGAACCAGTTCACCTGATAATAGAACCAGTTCACCTGATAATAGAACCAGTTCACCTGATATAGAACCAGCTTACCTGATAATAGAACCAGCTCACCTGGTAATACAACCAGTTCACCTGGTAATAGAACCAGTTAACCTGATAATAGAACCAGTCTACCTGGATAATAGAACCAGTTAACCCTGATAATAGAACCAGTTCACTCTGATAATATAACCAGTTCACCTGATAATAGAACCAGTTAACCTGATAATAGAACCAGTTCACCTGATAATACAACCAGTTCACCTTGATAATAGAACCAGTTAACCTGATAATAGAACCAGTTCACCTGATAATAGAACCAGTTCACCTGATAATAGAACCAGTTCACCTGATAGTGAGAACCAGCTTACCTGATAATAGAACCAGCTCACCTGGTAATAGCAGCCAGTTCACCTGGTAATAGAACCAGTTAACCTGATAATAGAACCAGTTCACCTGATAATAGAACCAGTTAACCTGATAATAGAACCAGTTCACCTGATAATATAACCAGTTCACCTGATAATAGAACCAGTTAACCTGATAATAGAACCAGTTCACCTGATAATAGAACCAGCTCACCTGATAATAGAACCAGTTCATCTGATAATAGAACCAGCTTACCCGGTTTTATTACTCACCTGGTCTGTAGGAATGATATGTTCGCAGGAATGACGCCTGAAGGAATGACGTCTGCAGGAATGATATGTCTGTGGGAATGATACATCTGTAGAAATGATACGTCTGTATGTCTATTGGAATGATATGTCTATTGGAATGATATGTCTGCAGGAATGATATGTCTATTGGAATGATATGTCTGCAGGAATGATATGTCTATTGGAATGATATGTCTGCAGGAATGATATGTCTGCAGGAATGATATGTCTGTAGGAATGATACATCTGTAGGAATGATATGTCTGTAGGAATGACGTCTGTAGGAATGACGTCTGTAGGAATGACGTCTGTAGGAATGACGTCTGTAGGAATGATATGTCTGTAGGAATTATATGTCTGTAGGAATGATATGTCTGTAGGAATGATACGTCTGTAGGAATGATACGTCTACAGGAATGATATGTCTGTAGGAATGATACGTCTGTAGGAATGATATGTCTGTAGGAATGATATGTCTGTAGGAATGATATGTCTGTAGGAATGATATGTCTGTAGGAAAGACGTCTGTAGGAATGACGTCTGCAGTAATGATATGTCTGTAGGAATGATATGTCTGTAGGAACGATATGTCTGTAGGAATGATATGTCTGTAGGAATGATATGTCTGTAGGAATGAAGCTCCCGACGAACAGTTCTCGTGCTCACGTTGCTTCCAGCGACAGCTTGGAACTCGGCAGTGAGGGTTGAAACCGAGGACAGCCGTTGTTGCTCCTAGACATTTCCACTTCACAATAACAGCACTTACAGTTGACTAGGGGGCAGCTCTAGCAAGGTAGAAATGTCACTAATTGACTTGTCCCCCCCAAAAAAGCGGTATCCTAGAACCGGTGCCACGTTAAAATTTCACTGAGCTCTTTAGTAAAGGCCATTCAAAATGCCAATGTTTGTCTATGGAGATTGCACGGCGGTGTGCTCAATTGTATACACCTGTCGGCAACAGGAGTGGTTGTAGGCTAGTGTAGTAGTTATGTGTTACATATGTGTCCAAAAAAAGGCACAAATATTTCCAGAGCTTTCTTATATCTCGTGGGTACAGCTCGGACAGACACTTCAAATCCTTATTCCTTATGATTTCTTTTCTTGGGGACTGTGTGTTTTGCCATTTATAAAATGTGTTTTTCAATGTGTTTCTCTGGACTATAGTGGTGAAGGACAAATTACATTTGTCTTAGACTTCTTAAACAGCAGTCTAAAATATGTGTTAAATTATTAAATGAATTGTTAAATTAATGTTAAATTATTCTATGTTGAGAATCGTCAGATAATCAACCGTTAAACCGTTAACCTTTAAAGCCCAACGTGTCTCTTACCTGTCAGCTCTTCAACAGCGACACACCTGTCAAGTTCTCTCCCAAACGACACCCTGTGCCTTATACTGTGTAGCGCAATACTTTTGACATGGGCCTATAGAGATCTTTTCAAACACTGTGTGTGGGGTAAAGGGTGCCGTTTGGCATCTACCTCTGAGGCGTCTCACCTGTAACATCAATACAACAACGACAGATGAATCTACCTCTGAGACGTCTGACCTGTAACATCAATACAACAACGACAGATGAATCTACCTCTGAGACGTCTCACCTGTAACATCAATACAACACGACAGATGAATCTACCTCTGAGGCGTCTCACCTGTAACATCAATACAACACGACAGATGAATCTACCTCTGAGGCGTCTCACCTGTAACATCAATACAACACGACAGATGAATCTACCTCTGAGGCGTCTCACCTGTAACATCAATACAACACGACAGATGAATCTACCTCTGAGACGTCTCACCTGTAACATCAATACAACACGACAGATGAATCTACCTCTGAGGCGTCTCACCTGTAACATCAATACAACACGACAGATGAATCTACCTCTGAGGCGTCTCACCTGTAACATCAATACAACAACGACAGATGAATCTACCTCTGAGGCTTCTCACCTGTAACATCAATCAATACAACACGACAGATGAATCTACCTCTGAGGCGTCTCACCTGTAACATCAATACAACACGACAGATGAATCTACCTCTGAGGCGTCTCACCTGTAACATCAATACAACA
>NW_027037426.1:0-19485 GCF_034236695.1 Oncorhynchus nerka
GTCTGGGGACTGGACATGACACTGTCTGGGGTGGACATGACACTGTCTGGGGAGTGGACATGACACTGTCTGTGGACATGACACTGTCTGGGGAGTGGACATGACACTGTCTGGGGAGTGGACATGACACTGTCTGGGGACTGGACATGACACTGTCTGGGGAGTGGACATGACACTGTCTGGGGACTGGACATGACACTGTCTGGGGACATGACACTGTCTGGGGACTGGACATGACACTGTCTGGGGACTGGACATGAAACTGTCTGGGGAGTGGACATGACACTGTCTGGGGAGTGGACATGACACTGTCTGGGGAGTGGACATGACACTGTCTGGGGAGTGGACATGACACTGTCTGGGGACTGGACATGACACTGTCTGGGGACTGGACATGACACTGTCTGGGGAGTGGACATGACACTGTCTGGGGAGTGGACATGACACTGTCTGGGGAGTGGACATGACAATGTCTGGGGACTGGACATGACACTGTCTGGGGAGTGGACATGACACTGTCTGTGGACATGACACTGTCTGGGGAGTGGACATGACACTGTCTGGGGAGTGGACATGACACTGTCTGGGGACATGACACTGTCTGGGGAGTGGACATGACACTGTCTGGGGAGTGGACATGACACTGTCTGGGGACTGGACATGACACTGTCTGGGGACATGACACTGTCTGGGGACTGGACATGAAACTGTCTGGGGAGTGGACATGACACTGCCTGGGGACTGGACATGACACTGTCTGGGGACATGACACTGCCTGGGGACTGGACATGACACTGTCTGGGGAGTGGACATGACACTGCCTGGGGACTGGACATGACACTGTCTGGGGAGTGGACATGACACTGTCTGGGGACTGGACATGACACTGTCTGGGGAGTGGACATGACACTGTCTGGGGAGTGGACATGACACTGTCTGGGGAGTGGACATGACACTGTCTGGGGAGTGGACATGACACTGTCTGGGGAGTGGACATGACACTGTCTGGGGACTGGACATGACACTGTCTGGGAACTGGACATGACACTGTCTGGGGACATGACACTGTCTGGGGACTGGACATGACACTGTCTGGGAACTGGACATGACACTGTCTGTGGACATGACACTGTCTGGGGAGTGGACATGACACTGTCTGTGGACATGACACTGTCTGGGGAGTGGACATGACACTGTCTGGGGAGTGGACATGACACTGTCTGGGGACATGACACTGTCTGGGGAGTGGACATGACACTGTCTGGGGAGTGGACATGACACTGTCTGGGGAGTGGACATGACACTGTCTGGGGAGTGGACATGACACTGTCTGGGGACTGGACATGACACTGTCTGGGGACATGACACTGTCTGGGGACTGGACATGACACTGTCTGGGGAGTGGACATGACACTGTCTGGGGAGTGGACATGACACTGTCTGGGGAGTGGACATGACACTGTCTGGGGACATGACACTGTCTGGGGAGTGGAACTCTATTTTTCTGGGGAGTGGACATGACACTGTCTGGGGACATGACACTGTCTGGGGAGTGGACATGACACTGTCTGGGGAGTGGACATGACACTGTCTGGGGAGTGGACATGGCACTGTTCAGGACTGGACATGACACTGTCTGGGAGTGGACATGACACTGTCTCAAGTGGACATGACACTGTCTGGGGAGTGGACATGACACTTGTCTGGGGAGGACATGACACTGTCTGGGAGGACATGACACTGTCTGGGGACTGGACATGACACTGTCTGGGACATGACACTGTCTGGGGACTGACATGACACTGTCTGGGGACTGGACACATGACACTGTCTGGGGAGGACATGACACTGTCTGGGGACAGGACACTGTCTGGGGACTGGACATGAAACTGTCTGGGGAGTGGACATGACACTGTCTGGGGAGTGGACATGACACTGTCTGGGGAGTGGACATGACACTGTCTGGGGACAGGACACTGTCTGGGGACTGGACATGAAACTGTCTGGGAGTGGACATGACACTGTCTGGGAGGACATGACACTGTCTGGGACTGGACATGACACTGTCTGGGGACATGACACTGTCTGGGACTGGACATGACACTGTCTAAAGAGTGGACATGACACTGTCTGGGGGAGGACATGACACTGTCTGGGGACTGACATGACACTGTCTGGGAGTGGACATGACACTGTCTGGGGAGGGACATGACACTGTCTGCTGTGGAGTGGACATGACACTGTCTGACTGGACATGACACTGTCTGAGGACATGACACTGTCTGGGGACTGGACATGAAAATGTCTGGGGAGGACATGACACTGTCTGGGGAGTGGACATGACACTGTCTGGGGACATGACACTGTCTGGGGAGTGGACATGACACTGTCTCGGGGGAGTGGACATGACACTGTCTGGGGAGTGGACATGACACTGTCTGGGAGTGGACATGACACTGTCTGGGGAGTGGACATGACACTGTCTGGGGACTGGACATGACACTGTCTGGGGACATGACACTGTCTGGGGACTGGACATGACACTGTCTGGGACTGACATGACACTGTCTGGGGAGTGGACATGACACTGTCTGGGGACAGGACACTGTCTGGGGACTGGACATGAAAACTGTCTGGGGAGTGGACTGACAACACTGTCTGGGGACTGGACATGACACTGTCTGGGGACATGACACTGTCTGGGACTGAACATGACACTGTCTGGGGAGTGGACATGACACTGTCTGGGGGACTGGACATGACACTGTCTGGGGAGTGGACATGACACTGTCTGGGAGTGGACATGACACTGTCTGGGGAGTGGACATGACACTGTCTGGGGAGTGGACATGACATGGGGACACAGACACTGTCTGGGGACATGACACTGTCTGGGACTGGACATGAAAATGTCTGGGGAGTGGACATGACACTGTCTGGGGACACTGTCTGGGGACATGACACTGTCTGGGGAGTGGGGACATGACACTGTCTGGGGAGTGGACATGACACTGTCTGGGGACTGGACATGAAACTGTCTGTGGAGTGGACATGACACTGTCTTGGGACTGGACATGACACTGTCTGGGGAGTGGATGACACTGTCTGGGGAGTGGACATGACACTGTCTGGGACTGACACTGTCTGGGGAGTGGACATGACACTGTCAGAGTGGACATGACACTGTCTGGGACTGGACATGACACTGTCTGGGGAGTGGACATGACACTGTCTGGGGACTGGTACTGACACTGTCTGGGGACATGACACTGTCTGGGGGACATGACACTGTCTGGGGACTGGACATGAAACTGTCTGGGGAGTGGACATGACACTGTCTGGGGAGTGGACATGACACTGTCTGGGGAGTGGACATGACACTGTCTGGGAGTCACTGTCTGGGGACTCCTGGACATGACACTGTCTGGGGACTGGACATGACACTGTCTGGGGACTGGACATGACACTGTCTGGGGAGTGGACATGACACTGTCTGGGAGTGGACATGACACTGTCTGGGGACTGGACATGACACTGTCTGGGGGACATGACACTGTCTGAGGGACATGACACTGTCTGTGGACATGACACTGTCTGGGGAGTGGACATGACACTGTGGGGAGTGGACATGACACTGTCTGGGACATGACACTGTCTGGGGAGTGGACATGACACTGTCTGGGGAGTGGACATGACACTGTCAGGGACTGGACATGACACTGTCTGGGGACATGACACTGTCTGGGGACTGACATGAAACTGTCTGGGGGGACATGACACTGCCTGGGGACTGGACATGACACTGTCTGGGGACATGACACTGCCTGGGGACTGGACATGACACTGTCTGGGGAGTGGACATGACACTGCCTGGGGACTGGACATGACACTGTCTGGGGAGTGGACATGACACTGTCTGGGGACTGGACATGACACTGTCTGGGGGAGTGGACATGACACTGTCTGGGGAGTGGACATGACACTGTCTGGGGAGTGGACATGACACTGTCTGGGGAGTGGACATGACACTGTCTGGGGAGTGGACATGACACTGTCTGGGGACTGGACATGACACTGTCTGGGAACTGGACATGACACTGTCTGGGGACATGACACTGTCTGGGGACTGGACATGACACTGTCTGGGAACTGGACATGACACTGTCTGTGGACATGACACTGTCTGGGGAGTGGACATGACACTGTCTGTGGACATGACACTGTCTGGGGAGTGGACATGACACTGTCTGGGGAGTGGACATGACACTGTCTGGGGACATGACACTGTCTGGGGAGTGGACATGACACTGTCTGGGGAGTGGACATGACACTGTCTGGGGAGTGGACATGACACTGTCTGGGGACTGGACATGACACTGTCTGGGGACATGACACTGTCTGGGGACTGGACATGACACTGTCTGGGGAGTGGACATGACACTGTCTGGGGAGTGGACATGACACTGTCTGGGGAGTGGACATGACACTGTCTGGGGACTGGACGTGACACTGTCTGGGGACTGGACATGAAACTGTCTGGGGAGTGGACATGACACTGTCTGGGGAGTGGACATGACACTGTCTGGGGACATGACACTGTCTGGGGAGTGGACATGACACTGTCTGTTGAGTGGACATGACACTGTCTGGGGAGTGGACATGACACTGTCTGGGGACTGGACATGACAGTGTCTGGGGAGTGGACATGACACTGTCTGGGGACTGGACATGAAACTGTCTGTGGAGTGGACATGACACTGTCTTGGGACTGTACATGACACTGTCTGGGGACTGGACATGAAACTGTCTGTGGAGTGGACATGACACTGTCTTGGGACTGGACATGACACTGTCTGTGGACATGACACTGTCTGGGGAGTGGACATGACACTGTCTGGGGACTGGACATGACACTGTCTGGGGAGTGGACATGACACTGTCTGGGGACTGGACGTGACACTGTCTGGGGACTGGACATGACACTGTCTGCGGAGTGGACATGACACTGTCTGGGGACTGGACATGACACTGTCTGGGGACTGGACATGACACTGTCTGGGGACTGGACATGACACTGTCTGGGGACTGGACATGACACTGTCTGGGGACTGGACATGACACTGTCTGGGGAGTGGACATGACACTGTCTGGGGACTGGACATGACACTGTCTGGGGACTGGACATGACACTGTCTGGGGAGTGGACATGACACTGTCTGGGGACTGGACATGACACTGTCTGGGAATGGACAAGACACTGTCTGGGGACTGGACATGACACTGTCTGGGGAGTGGACATGACACTGTCTGGGGACTGGACATGACACTGTCTGGGGACTGGACATGACACTGTCTGGGGAGTGGACATGACACTGTCTGGGGAGTGGACATGACACTGTCTGGGGAGTGGACATGACACTGTCTGGGGACTGGACATGACACTGTCTGGGGACTGGACATGACACTGTCTGGGGACATGACACTGTCTGGGGACTGGACACTGTCTGGGGACTGGACACTGTCTGGGGACTGTTTATTTTTGAACTATTGCCGTAGCTCTAAAGTTTCCATGACCCATTGTGAAACCAAATTAAAATGAGTGCAAGCAACAAAGGACAACGGTGGCTAAATGCCAGAGGGAGATTAATCACAAAGAGGAGTTACTATGTGTGTGTGGGTACTTAAGATGTAACTTGTCTAAAGAGTGTGTACCAAGCCTGGAAAGGTAGAACCAGCTCGGCTTGTATTATATTGTAATTACAAGTCTATTTGAACTCACAGGCTCGGTATTTTGAGAAATTATTATTGACTGAATATTTCCGTGTCGTAAAATGATGAGATTGCCAGGAGTGACAAAGAGGGACCAAAGACGGTGAAAATCTACAGCTGCAGACGAGCTTCTTGGACAGACTGCACAACAACAACAACAACAGCAACAACAACAACAACGACGGTAAGCCGATTGCTGCATTTGTGTGGTCCTCTAGGAACAGATAACAGATGCATATCGTACTCTCCTCGCGTTGTGTTTTTCTCCAAGTAAATCACATCAGCCAGTGGTCCCAGTTGAGCATCATTTATTATTTGTTGCTGTTGTTAAATGGGAAACAGCAATTAGTTATACAGGGCTTAACGGAATTGATGTATATGAAAATAGGATGTGGAATCTAGGAATCTGTCTCAGCGGTATGTCACCGAGTCGTCTCTCAAAATTGTGAACCAAAGAAATATTGGGAGCTTTTGAGTTCAATGAAATGCGAAAATATAGAGGGAATTTCAACCTTTTGAGGGTTGAAACAGTGAAAATAGAGTAATTGGTGTGTGACCAATGGGAGAGGGAGATAACGTGCTTCATCTGTCTTGACTGGCTCATCTGATGTTTTTCGGTGGTTCACCAGTTTGTTCTGTTTGAGTTGTGACCGTGTTGTCTGATTCAGTTTGGCCTGGACTTGTTTGTTTAGACCTGTTTTAGTTTGCGCTCAAAACGCCCAGGCCATTTATCTTATTCAGTCAGTCCGAGTCAGGTGGTTCATTCAATTCATCCGGCTCACTGAGTCGCTCAGTTGGAATGGATGTTCAGTCTCGTATCTGTCTGATCCTGTTGACTGTTCTGTTCAATCTAGTTTGGAGTGGCAACTGGCTATCTGCTTCCGAATAAAATTAAATAGAAATCCTATAAGAATGCCTATGAGGAAGTGTATCGATATTGTTAGTTAAATAGGTGAAAATCCTGTATAATATATACAGAGGACAGAGAGTATATAGAGGACAGTAGAGGACAGAGAGTATATAGAGGACAGAGAGTATATAGAGGACAGAGAGTATATAGAGGACAGAGAGTATATAGAGGACAGAGAGTATATAGAGGACAGGGAGTAGCCATAGAGAACAGAGAGTATGTAGAGGACAGAGAGTATATAGAGGACAGAGAGTATATAGAGGACAGATGGACTTCCTTCATAGTATAAAACTAAAAACTATCTTTCTTTGTCAATGAAAGTGAAAATCTCAGATGAACACATTCAGCTTTGTTGAAAGTTTAAGTTAAAATAAAGGCCAGTCAGCTTATTCATCGTTTGCAGCCAAGTGTTGATAATATTTTCTGCGTCCATGAAGTGAATCAGAAGAGTACTTTATAATCAGGTTGCTTAGGAAAAGTGTGAAAAGTTTATAAAAGTGAGTGTGAAAGGTTCGCTGCTGTTGTGGGATAAAAAGGTTGAGCGCCTCTCCTGAACCGTCACTTGAGTGTGATCTGATGGAGGGGATGCATCCAGTCCTGCACTAGGATAGGTGAATGTGATTGGTACATAAATACCCAATAAAGGAATATGATAATAAAAGATTGAGCAGTTAGGATAAAATTGTAAAATACATAAACATTACAGTAACTTAGAAATGAATGTCAAGATGACATCAGCGATTGCACGGTAAGACCATTGAAAATTGCATACCGTACTGCAAGGTGGAAGAATATACTGTCACACCCTGACCTTAGTGTTCTTTGTTTTCCTTGTTATTTTGGTCAGGGTGTGACATGGGTGTATGTATGTAGTCTTGTCTCTGGGATTTGTATGTTTATGGGGCTGTTTGCAAATAAATTCATAAAAAATCCTACAATGTGATTTTCTGGATTTTTTTTTTCTCATTTTGTCTGTCATAGTTGGAAGTGTACCTATGATGAAAATTACAGGCCTCTCTCATCTTTTTAAGTGGGAGAACTTTGCACAATTGGTGGCTGACTAAATACTTTTTTGCCCCACTGTATACAGTATATAGAAATTGTAACATTTGATGAAAGAATATACTCAAAAAGAGAACAATTATAAAAACCTAGAAACAGGGGCAATAACCAATAGACCGAGTACAATAATCAGAGAAATAAAAATTATGTGGATATAAATAGGAGAGAATAGGATGTGGTCAAAGTCTTTGGGGCTTGAACAGATCATTAAAGATTTTCAGCCCTGGATCTGTAATATAAGAATACGATAAAGTGGTTTTAATGAACTGAATAGCACAATAAAACAAAACTAGGGAGCAAAGAATAAATACGAATAAGGAGAGGTTTGGAAAATATACATGTATTTTATACCGTTTTAAAAGTAATCTTGTTGTTAATCCCACCACAGTGTCAGATTTCAAATAGACTTTACAACGAAAGCACCACAAACGATTATGTTAAAATTAATCACTAACCTTTGATGATCTTCATCAGATGACACTCATAGGACTTCATGTTACACAATACATGTATGTTTTGTTTGATAAAGTTCATATTTATATTTAAAAAATCGGAGTTTACATTGGCTCGTTCGTTCACTAGTACCAAAAACATCCGGTGATATTGCAGAGAGCCACATCATTTTACAGAAATACTCATTATAAATGTCGATGAGAATACAATTGTTAGACATGGAAATATAGATAAACCTCTCCTTAATGCAACCGATGTGTCAGATAAAAAAAAACTTGACAGAAAAAGCAAACCATGCAATAATCTGAGACGGCGCTCACGTAAAAAAAAAAAATCCATCATGTTGGGTTATAAATATTCCTTACCTTTGATGATCTTCATCCGAATGCACTCCCAGGAATCCTAGTTCCTCATTAAATGTTTGATTTGTTCGATAATGTCCATTATTTATGTCCAAGTAGCTACTTTTGTTAGGGTGGTTAGTACACATATCCAATTGCTCGTGCAGTTCAGCCAAACTTCGGACAAAAACTTCAAAAGTTATATTACAGGTGAAGAAACTTGCCAAACTAAGTATAGAATCAACCTTTAGGAAGTTGTTATCATAAATCTTCAATAATGTACCAACCGGAGAATTCCATTATCTGTAGAAAAGCCATAGAACGCAGGTCGCCATCATGTGAAATGCTCATGACCAGGACCTAGTTCTCTGCCAGACCACTGACTCAAACAGCTCCCATCCGGCCCCCACATCACAGTAGAAGCCTCATTCAAGTTTCTAAAGACGGTTGACATCTAGTGGAATCCTTACGAAGTACAACATAAGCAATATCCTACTGTGTATTCAATAGGGGCTGGGTTGAAAATCGACCAACCTCAGATTTCACACTTCCTGTTTGAATTTCTTGAAGGTTTTATTCGTATATATATGAGTTCTGTTATACTCACAGACATCATTCAAACAGTTTTAGAAACTCCAGAGTGGTTTCTATCCAATACTAATAATAATATGCATATATTAGTAACTGGGACTGAGGAGCAGGCTGTTTACTCTGGGCACCTTTTCATCCAAGCTACTCAATACTGCCACTGCAGCCATAAGAAGTGTATAATGGAGATTCATTTCAAGTGAGGAATTCAGGAGGCAATTATGGTGGAACAATCACATAAAACCAGAAATCAGGAGCTCAATATAACAGCGTGTTGATGTTAGAGTTCTATCAGCGTAATTGCACTAACCGGACTATTTTGAGAATGTGTAAAATGGGGTACACGGTAAAGTCATTCAGACAATTTTGTTCAGATTTCAAAGCACTAGTTCGGATATACCAGAGTGCAGAATAACTGATGAGTTTGCAAATGCTCAAAGTTCGGATTGAATATAGCTGATGTCAGTAAAAAAGTCAGGTATATAATGTAATTTGAATTATTGCCAGGAATCATTTTTAACATCAATTAACATTTTGGCTAAAAAACGTACCCATTTGAAACTGCCTATTTGTCAGGCCCAGAAACTAGAATATGCTTATAATTGTCAGATTAGGATAGAAAACACTCTAAAGTTTCCAAAACTGTCGAAATATTGTCTGAGGAAAATCCAAACCTCTCTGTTCCATTGGATGCCTTGCCTCCATTTAACGGGAGATCAACCAGATTCCTTTTCCTATGGCTTCCTCAAGGTGTCAACAGTCTTTAGACATAGTTTCAGGCTTTTATTTTGAAAAATGAGCGAGAAAGATAACATGGCGTCAGTGGATAGCTGGGTGTTCGCTGAGTTTTGCTTCCTCAACAGAGTAGGGCAGCCATTGTCTCTCCCTCTCCTATTGAAACCATGAGTTTTGCTTCCTCAACAGAGTAGGGCAGCCATTGTCTCTCCCTCTCCTATTGAAAAGCGACAGTCGGTTGATAATTTATTGATTAAATATTTTAAAACAACCTGAGGATTGATTAAAAACAATATTTTTCCGTGGACATTACGGATACTATTTTTAATTTTTGTCTGCAATGCGTCGTGACCGCTCGAGCCTGTGGATTTCTGAACATAACGCCGCCAAACAAATTTAGGTATTTTTGGATATAAAAATAATCACCCAACTGATTGTGGGAAGCTTGTGAAAGGCTACCTGAAACATTTTGACAAAGTTAACAGTCTGATGGTGATAGAAGCTGTTTTTAACAGTCTGATGGTGATAGAAGCTGTTTTTTAACAGTCTGATGGTGATGAAGCTGTTCAACGATCTGATGGTAATCAAGCTGTTCAACAGTCTGATGGTGATAGAAGCTGTTCAACAGTCTGATGGTAATAGAAGCTGTTCAACAGTCGATGGTGATAGAAGCTGTTCAACAGTTGATGGTAATCGAAGCTGTTCAACAGTCTGATGGTGATGACTGTTCAACAGTCTGATGGTAATAGAAGCTGTTCAACAGTCTGATGGTGATAGAAGCTGTTCAACAGTCTGATGGTGAATAAGCTGTTCAACAGTCTGATGGTAATAGAACTGTTCAACAGTCTGATGGTGATAGAAGTTGTTCAACAGTCTGATGGTCTGGTTATAGAAGCTGTTCAACAGTCTGTGGTGATGAAGCTGTTCAACAGTCAGTGGTAATAAGCTGTTCAACAGTCTGATGGTGATGATTGTTCAACAGTCTGATGGTCTGGTTATAGAAGCTGTTCAACAGTCTGATGGTTATAGAAGCTGTTCAACAGTCTGATGGTTATAGAAGCTGTTTCAACAGTCTGATGGTAATAGAAGCTGTTCAACAGTCTGATGGTAATAGAAGCTGTTCAACAGTCTGATGGTGATAGAACTGTTCAACAGTCTGATGGTAATAGAAGCTGTTCAACAGTCTGATGGTAATAGAAGCTGTTCAACAGTCACAGTGGTAATAAGCTGTTCAACAGTCTGATGGTGATAGAAGCTGTTCAACAGTCTGATGGTCTGGTGATAGAAGCTGTTCAACAGTCTGATGGTGATAGAAGCTGTTCAACAGTCTGATGGTAATCGAGAAACTGTTCAACAGTCTGATGGTGATAGAAGCTGTTCAACAGTCTGATGGTAATAGAAGCTGTTCAACAGTCTGATGGTGATAGAAGCTGTTCAACAGTCTGTGGTGATAGAAGCTGTTCAACAGTCAGTAGAAGCTGTTAGTCTGATGGTAATAGAAGCTGTTCAACAGTCTGATGGTAATAGAAGCTGTTCAACAGTCTGATGGTAATAGAAGCTGTTCAACAGTCTGATGGTAATGAAGCTGTTCAACAGTCTGATGGTAATAAACTGTTCAACAGTCTGATGGTAATAGAAGCTGTTCAAATCTAGTGGTAATAGAAGCTGTTCAACAGTCTGAGTGGTGATAGAAGCTGTTCAACAGTCTGATGGTCTGGTTATAGAAGCTGTTCAAGCAGTCTGATGGTGATAGAAGCTGTTCAACAGTCTGATGGTAATAGAAACTGTTCAACAGTCTGATGGTGATAGAAAGCTGTTCAACAGTCTGATGGTAATGAGCTGTTCAACAGTCTGATGGTGATAAAGCTGTTCAACAGTCTGATGGTAATAGAAGCTGTTCAACAGTCTGATGGTGATAGAAGCTGTTCAGTCAGCAGTCTGATGGTAATAGAAGCTGTTCAACAGTCTGATAGTGATAAGCTGTTCAACATATGGTGATAGAAGCTGTTCAACAGTCAACAGTGGTGATAGAAGCTGTTCAACAGTCATGGTGTCTGTTCAACAGTCTGATGGTGATAGAAGCTGTTCAACAGTCTGATGGTAATAGAAGATGTTCAACAGTCTGATGGTCTGGTAATAGTAGCTGTTCAACAGTCTGCTGGTGATAGAAGCTGTTCACATTCTGATGCCTCTGTCGATAAGGATGGGTGTGCGCCCCCCTCCTGTTGTCCACGATCAGGCCTACCCCTGTCATGTCAGAAAACTTGATGATTGAGTTGGAGTCGTGCGTAGCCACGCAGTCATGGGTAAACAAGGAGGGCTGAGAATACACCCCTGGGGGCGCATGTTGAGATTAGTGTGTCCGAGACGTTGTTGCCTATTCTCACCACCTTAGGGTGGTCCATCAGGGAAGTACAGGATGCAGTTTTACAGGGAGGGTTCAGACCCCGGGGTTCTGAGTTTAGGATGCAGTTTTACAGGGAGGGGTTCAGACCCGGGGGTTCTGAGTTTAGGATGCAGTTTTACAGGGAGGGGTTCAGACCCGGGGCTCTGAGTTTAGGATGCAGTTTTATTAGGGAGGGGTTCAGACCCGGGGCTCTGAAGTTTAGGATGCAGTTTTACAGGGAGGGGTTCAGACCCGGGCTCTGAGTTTAGGATGCAGTTTTACAGGGAGGTTCAGACCCGGGGCTCTAAAGGTTTAGTGATGAGCTTGGATGGCACTATGTCATTGAAAGCAGAGCTGTAGTCGATGAACATCATTCTCACGTAGGTATTCATCATGTCCAGGTGGAACAAGGCGGTGCAGTGGGTCTATGGGTCGGACAAGGTGGAGGTAACCTGGTCCTTGACCAGCCTGTAAGCACTTCATGATGACAGAAGTGAGAGAATAGGGTCAGTTACTCTGAGCGTAATATGTAACGTCTTAGGTAAAGCCAAAGTATTGAGTTCAGAGTTAAGGAAAAGGGTTAGACCTTGTTAATGCACTGGTTTAAAAGTATATATATATATATTTTTACAAACGACTCGTTAAACTGCAGATTGTATTTGAGGGTGTTGTTACAAACTTGGTATTGATTAGGTTTATGTCGTTCTTCAGGCTTGCGAGGAAGGAAAAACAGGAATCAATTGATTAATCACAGAAACAGACCTGTTTCTATTGCTAATGCCGGCCTAATATCCTGTAGATAATGCTGAAGTGTACATATCGTATTTTATCAGACTTTAGATCTCCCATAATTGAAAGGGGTCTGTGACAAGAACAAAAAAAAATTGAAAATATATTTTGGGTGCATTAGAATCATTTTTGTTAATTTCTTGTTTTTTAGACTGAGAAAGGATTATTTGAGATTTCAAGTGTTGGAATCAAAAGGATGGGCAGGCCACGCAGAAATATAGGATATTGGGTTACCTCGATGGTTACTAGGCATCTGGGTTACCTTACTGGTTACTAGGTATCTAGGTTACCTTACTGGTTGCTAGGTATCTGGGTTACCTCACTGGTTGCTAGGTATCTGGGTTACCTCGATGGTTACTAGGCATCTGGGTTACCTTACTGGTTACCTAGGTATCTGGGTTAACTTACTGGTTGTTAGGTATCTGGGTTACCTCACTGGTTACTCAAGGTATCTGGGTTACCTTACTGGTTACTAGTTATCTAGGTTACCTTACTGGCTGCTAGGTATCTGGGTTACCTCACTGGTTACTAGGTATCTGGTTTACCTCAATGGTTACTAGGCATCTGGGTTACCTTAAATCAAAATCAAATCAAATCAAATGTGTTTATAGCCCTTCAGACATCAGCTGATATCTCAAAGTGCTGTACAGAAACCCAGCCTAAAACCCCAAACAGCAAGCAATGCAGGTGTAGAAGCACCTTACTGGTTACTAGGTATCTGGGTTACCTTACTGGTTACTAGGTAAATCTTTTACCTTACTGGTTTCTGGGTTACACTGCCACAACATGTTGATTTGCCTAAAAATGTGTGTCTTTGGGCTGACAATCTGATTTCTCTTGCCCCAGATCATGTGTGTGCCTTGTAGGTGTCCAGCCCACCAGTGCCCTCTACGGCTGCTGTGACGACAGCATGTCCCGTTTCCTGTACTGCTGCTAAGCACACACACACACACACACACACACACACACACACACACACACACACACACACACACACACAGTTCTTCATTCACAGTCAGAGGCCCTAGCTGGAGCTGCACTCACGCAGAGAACAAGAACATTAAACGCATTACAGTCACTTTAGGACAGAGAGGAGGGAGGTGTGGAGGAAAGGAGAGAGGGAGAGAGGGAGAGGAGGGAGTGTGAGAGAAAAGATGGAGAGGAGAGAGAGAGAGGGAGACAGGAGGGGGAGGTGTGGAGAGAAAGAGAGAGGGGGAGAGAGAGATTGCCTAGAGGGAGAGAAAGAGAGGGAGAGGAGAGATAGAGAGAGGAGAGAGGAGGTGTGGAGAGAAAGAGGGGGAGAGAGAGAGAGAGAAGAGAGGAGGTGTGGAGAGAAAAGATGGGGAGAGGGGAGGAGAGATTTTTAGGATTTAGGTGTGGAGAAAGGAGAGGGGGAGAGAGGGAGAGAGAGGGAGAGATAGAGGAGGAGGAGGTGTGGAGAGAAAGGAGAGGGGGGAGAGGAGGGGGAGAGAGAGAGGGGAGATAGAGAGAGGAGAGAGGTGTGGAGAAAGGAGAGGGGGAGAGAGGGAGAGAGGTGTGGAGAGAGAGATGGAGAGAGGGAGGAGAGAGAGAGAGGAGGGAGGTGTGGAGAGAAAGGAGAGGGGGAGAGTAGAGAGGGAGGAGGTGTGGAGAGAGAAAGGAGAGGGGGAGAGAGGGGGAGGAGAGAGGTGTGGAGAGAAAGGAGAGGGGGAGAGGAGAGGAGGGAGGTGTGAGAGAAAGATGGAGAGGGGAGAGGGAGAGAGGAGGGAGGTGTGGAGAGAAAGGAGAGGGGGGGAGGGAGAGAGAGAGGAGAGATAGAGAGGAGGAGGTGTGGAGAGAAAGGAGAGGGGGAGAGAGGGAGAGAGAGAGGGAGAGATAGAGAGGAGAGAGGTGTGGAGAGAAAGGAGAGGGGGAGAGAGAGGGGAGAGGTGAGGGAGAGAGATGGAGAGAGAGGAGAAGAGAGAGAGGAGGAGGTGTGGGAGAGAAAGGAGAGGGAGAGAGAGAGGGGAGGGAGTGTGGAGAGAAAGGAGAGGGGGAGGAGGGAGGGGAGGAGAGGGGTGTGGAGAGAAAGGAGAGGGAGGAGGGAGAGAGAGGTGGAGAGAAAGGAGAGGGGGAGAGAGAGGACAGAGGTGGAGAGAAAGGAGAGGGGAGAGAGGAGGAGAGAGAGGGAGAGAGGTGTGTGGGAGAGAAAGGAGAGAGGAGAGATAGAGAGGAGGAGGTGTGGAGAGCCTATTTACATACATTACTACTTTTCTTTACATTGCCCATGATACATATTACTTACTTACGCCATGAGAGGGGGAGAGAGAGAGGGGAGGGAGGTGTGGAGAGAAAGGAGAGGGGAGAGAGAGGGAGAGGAGGGAGGTGTGAGAGAAAGGAGAGGGGGAGAGAGGGAGAGAGAGAGGGAGGAGGGGAGGGGAGAGAGATAGAGAGAAAGGAGAGTGGGGAGAGAGGGAGAGAGAGAGAGGAGGGAGGTGGAGAGAAAGTGAAAGACAGGGAGAGATAGAGGGGAGAGAGGGGTGGAGAGAAAGTGAAAGAGAGGGAGAGATAGAGGGGAGGGAGGTGTGGAGAGAAAGTGAAAGACAGGGAGAGATAGAGGGGAGAGAGGGGTGGAGAGAAAGTGAAAGACAGGGAGAGAGAGAGAGGAGGGAGGTGGCGAGAAAGTGAAAGAGAGGGAGAGATAGAGGGGAGAGAGGGGTGGAGAGAAAGTGAAAGAGAGGGAGAGATAGAGGGAGAGAGAGGGGGTGGAGAGAGAGATGGAGAGAGAGGGAGAGAGAGAGGGAGAGGGAGGGGAGAGAGAGGGGTGGAGAGAGAGATGGAGAGAGAGGGAGAGAGAGAGGGAGAGGGGAGGGGAGAGAGATGGAGAGAGAAAGGAGAGGGGGAGAGAGGGGTAGGAGAGAGAGATAGAGGGGAGAGAGGGGTGGAGAGAAAGTGAAAGACAGGGAGAGATAGAGGGGAGAGAGAGGGGTGGAGAGAGAGATGGAGAGAGAGGGAGAGAGAGAGGGAGAGGGGAGGGGAGAGGGGAGGGAGAGAGGGGTGGAGAGAGAGATATAAAAGGAGAGGGGAGAGAGGGGTGGAGAGAAAGTGAAAGACAGGGAGAGATAGAGGGGAGAGAGAGGGTGGAGAGAGAGATGGAGAGAGAGGGAGAGAGAGAGGGAGAGGGGAGGGGAGAGAGAGATGGAGAGAGAAAGGAGAGGGGAGAGAGGGGTAGGGAGAGAGAGGGAGATGGAGCGAGAGAGATAGAAAAGGAGAGGGAAGAGAGAGGTGGAGAGAGAGATGGAGGGAGAGAGAGAGGGAGAGGGGAGGGGAGAGAGATGGAGGGAGAAAGGAGAGGGGGAGAGAGGGGTAGGGAGAGAGAGGGAGATGGAGCGAGAGAGATAGAAAAGGAGAGGGAAGAGAGGGGTGGAGAGAGAGATGGAGAGAGAGGGAGAGAGAGAGAGGAGAGGGGAGGGAGAGAGATGGAGGGAGAAAGGAGAGGGGGAGAGAGGGGTAGGAGAGAGAGGGAGATGGAGCGAGAGAGATAGAAAAGGAGAGGGAAGAGAGGGGTGGAGAGAGAGATGGAGAGAGAGGGAGAGAGATAGGGAGAGGGGAGGGGAGAGAGATGGAGGGAAAAAGGAGAGGGGGAGAGAGGGGTAGGGAGAGAGAGGGAGATGGAGCGAGAGAGATAGAAAAGGAGAGGAAGAGAGGGGTGGAGAGAGAGATGGAGAGAGAGGGAGAGAGAGAGGGAGAGGGGAGGGAGAGAGATGGAGGAGAGAAATGAGAGGGGGAGAGAGGGGTAGGGAGAGAGAGGGAGATGGAGCGAGAGAGATAGAAAAGGAGAGGGAAGAGAGGGGTGGAGAGAGAGATGGAGAGAGAGGGAGAGAGAGAGTGAGAGGGGAGGGGAGAGAGATGGAGAGAGAAAGGAGAGGGGGAGAGAGGGGTAGGGAGAGAGAGGGAGATGGAGCGAGAGAGATAGAAAAGGAGAGGGAAGAGAGGGGTGGAGAGAGAGATGGAGAGAGGGAGAGAGAGAGTGAGAGGGGAGGGAGAGAGATGGAGGGAGAGAGATGGAGAGAGAAAGGAGAGGGAAAGAGAGGGTGGGGAGAGAGAGGGAGATGGAGCGAGAGAGATAGAAAAGGAGAGGGAAGAGAGGGGTGGAGAGAGATGGAGAGAGAGGAGAGAGAGAGTGAGAGGGGAGGGGAGAGAGATGGAGGGAGAGAGATGGAGGGAGAGAGATGGAGAGAGAAAGGAGAGGGAAAGAGAGGGGTGGAGAGAGAGAGGGTGATGGAGAGAGAGATAGAAAAGGAGAGGGAAGAGAGGGGTGGAGAGAGAGATGGAGAGAGAGGGAGAGAGAGAGGGTGATGGAGAGAGAACTATGCAAAACTGTCAACCATTACTGTAAAAAAAATCTGGTATTTCACAGTACATAAATGTAATCTTATTCCCGCAGATTTGATATAGGTATCAAGATATATATTTTTTTCTGAACGATTGAGACAGCTAGCTATCAATGACAAGAAGACCTGATACCATAACAGCTAGCGATGCCTAGGGCTGTGTCACAGATGGCATCCCTAATCCCCTCACAGTGCACTACATTTGACCAGAGCACTTATGGACCCTGGTCTAAAGTAGTGCACTATATAAGGGAATATGATGCCATTTGGGATGCTAAAACCCAGTGTTGCAGTGAGAAAACCAATCAATGATAGAAAGAATTCATCCATCAAACCCAATGCTAGCACAGATCTCATTAGTGCTTTTATTGAACCAAATTGCAGTTTTACTTTGTCAAGACGAGATGTCTGCTATGCTCGCTAGGGTAAGCATAACAAATAGCACCCTATTCCCTATACAGTGCACTACTTTAGACCAGGTCCCATAGGGAATGCATAGGGAAAAAGGCTGATATTTGGGATGCGAACGCTACATCTGAATAGCATCGTTTCCTAGCTGCCTTCAAATGGTTTGATCTATGCATTAATTTGCTGTGTTCAGAACGAACCACATGATATCTCACAGGATGTATATAATTTGCTATCATTTGTAATGCAGACTGACACAGATATACAGACAGACACAGCTATGCAGACAGACACAGATATACAGACAGACACAGATATACAGACAGACACAGCTATGCAGACAGACACAGATATACAGACAGACACAGATATACAGACAGACACAGATATACAGACAGACACAGATATACAGACAGACACAGATATACAGACAGACACAGCTATGCAGACAGACACAGATATACAGACAGACACAGATATACAGACAGACACAGATATACAGACAGACACAGATATGCAGACTGACACAGATATACAGACAGACACAGATATACAGACAGACACAGATATGCAGACAGACACAGATATGCAGACAGACACATATATACAGACAGACAGAGATATACAGACAGAAAGAGATATGCAGACAGACACAGATATACAGACAGACACAGATATACAGACAGACACAGATATACAGACAGAAAGAGATATACAGACAGACAGAGATATACAGACAGACACATACATACAGACAGACAGAGATATACAGACAGACACGTTTATGCAGACAGACACAGCTATGCAGACAGACACATATATACAGACAGACAGAGATATACAGACAGACAATGATATACAGACAGACACATACATACAGACAGACACGTTTATGCAGACAGACACAGGTATGCAGACAGACAGAAACTCAAAAAGGAAGTACCCGCACTAAGGTCCATTCAACACTTGTCTGACCAATTGGAAACTATGCTTAAAGACCGTTTTGATAATGTGGACTGGCACTGGGGTGGACTGGGATGTGGCCTCTGAGAATAACAATGATGTATACATGGACACAGTGTCTGAGTTCATCAGGAAGTGTATAGGGGATGTTGTTCCCACTGTGACTATTAAAACCTACCCAAACCAGACACAGTAGATGGCAACATTCATGCAAAACTGAAAGCGTGAACCATAGCATTTAACCGTGGCAAGGTGACTGGGAATATGGTTGAATACAAACAGTGTGGTTATTCCCTGAGAACTTCAGTTTTTTTATCTCGAATAAATTTGCAAAAAAAATCGAAAAACCCGATTTTGCTTTGTCGTTCTGTGTTATTGTGTGTAGATTGATGACTGGAAAATAAACAATTTAATCACTTTTTTGAATAAGGCTCTAACGTAACACAATGTGGAAAGAGTCAGGGGTTTGAATACTTTCCGAATGTATTTTTCTAAATTATATTCTTTTACTTTTAGAATTGTGTGTATTGCTGTGAAATTGTTAAATATTACTGCAGTGTAGGAACACAAGCATTCCGCTACACCCGCAATACCATCTGCTAAAAAAAATTGTGTATTTGACCAATAAAATTTGACTTGATTGTATCTCTCACTGCAGGCTTCAGTCATACAAAAACTATACTTAAATCAAAACTGGTTCTCTAGCAGATTACAGATTACCACGTGTTC
>NW_027037427.1:0-19498 GCF_034236695.1 Oncorhynchus nerka
GCTGTAGTTATGTACTGTGTATAAAGGGCTGTAGTTATGTACTGTGTATAAAGGGCTGTAGTTATGTACTGTGTATATTTACTGCGGCTGTAGTTATGTACTGTGTATAAAGGGCTGTAGTTATGTACTGTGTATAAAGGGCTGTAGTTATGTACTGTGTATAAAGGGCTGTAGTTGTGTACTGTGTTTAAGGGGCTGTAGTTATGTACTGTGTATACAGGAATCCTAGTGTTGTCGTTCCCCTTGTAGAGAGGGAAGTGTATCGGCTAAGAGAGCTGTGTTGTCATGGCAGCCGTTAGTCAGTCACGCCAACGTCAGGACCACACTTCCTGATGACCCACGGCGATAAAGAAAACATTTCCTTCCTGTTCAACGCCAACGTGGACATGGGTCGACGCCGTCACCTCCCGGGGCACGCCAGTCTTCACGTGGTCAGAGGATCTCCTGACTGACAGAGACCACGGTCTTTATGATACAGACCACAGCCATATTTACAGGGATCTCCTGACTGACAGAGACCAGGGCCTGGTTTCTGTTTTACTAGCCCGGCCCAGGGCCTGGTGTCTGTTTTACTGGCCTGGCCCAGATCCTGGTGTCTGTTTTACTAGCCTGGCCCAGTCCAGGGCCTGGTTTCTGTTTTACTAGCCTGGCCCAGGGCCCAGGGCCTGGTTTCTGTTTTACTAGCCTGGCCCAGGGCCCAGGTCCTGGTGTCTGTTTTACTAGCCTGGCCCCTTATTTACAGGGATCTCCTGACTGACAGAGACCACGGTCTTTATGATACAGACGACAGCCATATGGGAGAACATGTTCACAGTCTTACACTGAAACCATGGATACAGTATATTCAATGTATTTTATTTAACTAGGCAAGTCAGTTTAAGAACAAATTCTTATTTTCATTGACGGCCTAGGAACAGTGGGTTACCTGACTTGTTCAGGGGCAGAACGGCAGATTTGAACCTTGTCAGCTCAGGGATGTTACTAGTCCAACAATCTAACCACTCAGTCTACCTTGCTGTCCTCCACTCTAATCCACTAGACTACTTGCCACCCCCCACTCTAAACACTAGTCTACCTGCCACCCCCACTCTAACCACTAGTCTACCTGCTGTCCCTCCACTCTAACCACTAGACTACCTGCCCCTCCTCCACCATAACCACTAGTCTACCTGCCTCCTCCTCTAACCACTAGTCTACCTGCCTCCCCTCCCCTCTAACCACCAGGCTACCTGCCACCCTCCACTCTAAACACTAGTCTACCTGCCACCTCTACACTTCTAACCACTAGTCTACCTATGCCCTCCACTTAACCACTAGACTACTGCCCTCCCCTCTCCCACCATAACCACTAGTCTACCTGCTTCCTCCTCTAATCCACTAGCGTCTACCTGCCTCCTTCCTCTAACCACTCAGGCTACTCACACCCTCCACTTAACCACAGGCTACCTGCTGTCCCTCCACTTAACCACTAGGACTACTTGCCACCCCACTCTAAACACTAGTTACCTGCCACCCCCCACTCTAACCACTAGTCTACCTGCTGTCCCTCCACTCTAACCACTAGACTACCTGCCCTCCCTCCACCATAACCACTAGTCTACCTGCCTCCCCTCCCCTCTAACCACTAGTCTACCTGCCTCCCCTCCCCTCTAACCACCAGGCTACCTGCCACCCCTCCACTCTAAACACTAGTCTACCTGCCACCCCCCCACTCTAACCACTAGTCTACCTGCTGTCCCTCCACTCTAACCACTAGACTACCTGCCCTCCCTCCACCATAACCACTAGTCTACCTGCCTCCCCTCCCCTCTAACCACTAGTCTACCTGCCTCCCCTCCCCTCTAACCACCAGGCTACCTGCCACCCCTCCACTCTAACCACTAGGCTACCTGCCACCCCTCCACTCTAACCACTAGGCTACCTGCCTTCCCTCCACTCTAACCACTAGTCTATCTGCCACACCTCCACTCTAACCACTAGTCTACCTGCCGCCCCTCCACTCTAACCAGTATGCTAGTGGTTTCTGTTTTACTAGCCTGGCCCAGGGCCCAGGGCCTGGTGTCTGTTTTACTAGCCTGGCCCAGGGCCTGGTTTCTGTTTTACTAGCCTGGCCCAGGGCCTGGTTTCTGTTTTACTAGCCTGTCCCAGGGCCCAGGGCCTGGTGTCTGTTTTACTAGCCTGGCCAAGGGCCTGGTTTCTATACAGTGTTGTAGAGGTAGACTGTTTTACTAGCCTGGCCCAGGGCCCAGTGCCTGGTGTCTGTTTTACTAGCCTGTCCCAGGGTCCAGGGCCTGGTGTCTATTTTACTAGCCTGGCCCAGGGCCCAGGGCCTGGTGTCTGTTTTACTAGCCTGGCCCAGGGCCCAGGGACTGGTGTCTGCTTTACTAGCCTTCCCCAGGGCCTGGTTTCTGTTTTACTAGCCTGGCCCAGGACCTGGGTTCTGTTTTACTAGCCTGGCCCAGGGCCCAGGGCCTGGTTTCTGTTTTACTAGCCTGGCCCAGGGCCCAGGGCCTGGTTTCTGTTTTACTAGCCTGGCCCAGGACCTGGTTTCTGTTTTACTAGCCTGGCCCAGGTCCTGGTTTCTGTTTTACTAGCCTTGCCCAGGGCCTGGTCTCTGTTTAACTTGCCTGTCCCAGGGCCCAGGGCCTGGTTTCTGTTTTACTAGCCTGGCCCAGGGCCTGGTGTCTGTTTTACTAGCCTGGCCCATTGCCTGGTTTCTGTTTTACTAGCCTGGCCCATTGCCTGGTTTCTGTTTTACTAGCCTGGCCCAGGGCCCATGTCCTGGTTTTTGTTTTACTAGCCTGGCCCAGGGCCCAGGGCCTGGTTTCTGTTTTACTAGCCTGGCCCAGGGCCTGGTGTCTGTTTTACTAGCCTGGCCCAGGGCCTGGTGTCTGTTTTACTAGCCTGGCCCAGGGCCCAGGGCCTGGTTTCTGTTTTACTAGCCTGGCCCAGGGCCTGGTTTCTGTTTTACTAGCCTGGCCCAGGGCCTGGTTTCTGTTTTACTAGCCTGGCCCAGGGCCTGGTTTCTGTTTTACTAGCCTGGCCCAGGGCCTGGTTTCTGTTTTACTAGCCTGGCCCAGGACCTGGTTTCTGTTTTACTAGCCTTGACCAGGGCCTGGTTTCTGTTTTACTAGCCTGGCCCAGGGCCTGGTGTCTGTTTACTAGCCTGGCCCAGGGTCCAGGGCCTGGTTTCTGTTTTACTAGCCTGGCCCAGGGCCCAGGGCCTGGTTTCTGTTTTACTAGCCTGGCCGAGGACCTGGTTTCTGTTTTACTAGCCTGGCCCAGGTCCTGGTTTCTGTTTTACTAGCCTTGCCCAGGGCCTGGTCTCTGTTTAACTAGCCTGTCCCAGGGCCCAGGGCCTGGTTTCTGTTTTACTAGCCTGGCCCAGGGCCTGGTTTCTGTTTTACTAGCCTGGCCCAGGGCCTGGTGTCTGTTTTACTAGCCTGGCCCATTGCCTGGTTTCTGTTTTACTTGCCTGGCCCATTGCCTGGTTTCTGTTTTACTAGCCTGGCCCAGGGCCTGGTATCTGTTTTACTAGCCTGGCCCAGGACCTGGTTTCTGTTTTACCAGCCTGGCCCAGGGCCCAGGGCCTGGTTTCTGTTTTACTAGCCTGGCCCAGGGCCTGGTGTCTGTTTTACTGGCCTGGCCCAGGTCCTGGTGTCTGTTTTACTAGCCTGGCCCAGGGCCCAGCGCCTGGTTTCTGTTTTACTAGCCTGGCCCAGGGCCTGGTGTCTGTTTTACTAGCCTGGCCCAGGGCCTGGTGTCTGTTTTACTAGCCTTGCCCAGGGCCTGGTGTCTGTTTTACTAGCCTGGCCCAGGGCCCAGGGCCTGGTTTCTGTTTTACTAGCCTGGCCCAGGGCCTGGTTTCTGTTTTACTAGCCTGGCCCAGGGCCTGGTTTCTGTTTTACTAGCCTGTCCCAGGGCCCAGGGCCTGGTGTCTGTTTTACTAGCCTGGCCAAGGGCCTGGTTTCTATACAGTGTTGTAGAGGTAGACTGTTTTACTAGCCTGGCCCAGGGCCCAGTGCCTGGTGTCTGTTTTACTAGCCTGTCCCAGGGTCCAGGGCCTGGTGTCTATTTTACTAGCCTGGCCCAGGGCCCAGGGCCTGGTGTCTGTTTTACTAGCCTGGCCCAGGGCCCAGGGACTGGTGTCTGCTTTACTAGCCTTCCCCAGGGCCTGGTTTCTGTTTTACTAGCCTGGCCCAGGACCTGGTTTCTGTTTTACTAGCCTGGCCCAGGGCCCAGGGCCTGGTTTCTGTTTTACTAGCCTGGCCCAGGGCCCAGGGCCTGGTTTCTGTTTTACTAGCCTGGCCCAGGTCCTGGTTTCTGTTTTACTAGCCTTGCCCAGGGCCTGGTCTCTGTTTAACTTGCCTGTCCCAGGGCCCAGGGCCTGGTTTCTGTTTTACTAGCCTGGCCCAGGGCCTGGTGTCTGTTTTACTAGCCTGGCCCATTGCCTGGTTTCTGTTTTACTAGCCTGGCCCATTGCCTGGTTTCTGTTTTACTAGCCTGGCCTAGGCCTGGTCTCTGCTTAACTAGCCATTCCCAGGGCCCAGGCCTGGTTTCTGTTTCACTAGCCTGGCCCAGGGCCTGGTGTCTGTTTTACTAGCCTTGCCTCCAGGGCCCAGTGCCTGGTTTCTGTTTTTTACTAGCCTGGCTCCAGGGCCCAGGGCCTGGTGTCTGTTTTACTAGCCTGGCCAAGGGCCTAGTGTCTGTTTTACTAGCCTGGCTCAGGCCTGGTTTCTGTTTTCGCTAGCCTGGCCCAGGGCCTGGTTTCTGTTTTACTAGCCTGGGCGCAGGGCCTGGTTTCTGTTTTACTAGCCTGGCCCAGGGCCTGGTTTCCTGTTTTACTTTCAGCCTCGGCCCAGGGCCTAGTGTCTGTTTTACTAGCCTGCCCAGGGCCTGGTTTTTGTTTTACTGGCCCAGGGCCCTCGTTTACTAGAAGGCCTGGCCCAGGGTCCAGGGCCTGGTTTCTGTTTTACTAGCCTGGCCCAGGGCCCAGGGCCTGGTTTCTGTTTTACTAGCCTGGCTCAGGACCTGGTTTCTGTTTTACTAGCCTGGCCCAGGTCCTGGTTTCTGTTTTACTAGCCTTGCCCAGGGCCTGGTCTCCTGTTTAACCATCTGTCCCAGGGCCCAGGGCCTGGTTTCTGTTTTACTAGCCTGGCCCAGGGCCTGGTTTCTGTTTTACTAGCCTGGCCCAGGGCCTGGTGTCTGTTTTACTAGCCTGGCCCATTGCCTGGTTTCTGTTTTACTTGCCTGGCCCATTGCCTGGTTTCTGTTTTGACTAGCCTGGCCCAGGGCCTGGTATCTGTTTTACTAGCCTGGCCCAGGACCTGGTTTCTGTTTTACCAGCTCGGCCCAGGGCCCAGGGTCCCAGGGCCCAGGGTTGTCTGTTTTACTGGCCTGGCCCAGGGCCTGGTGTTTTACTAGCTCGGCCCCAGGGCCCATGCCTGGTTTCTTGTTTTACTGGCCTGGCCCAGGTCCTGGTGTCTGTTTTACTAGCCTGGCCCAGGGCCTGGTTTCAGGGCCCAGCGCCTGGTTTCTGTTTTACTAGCCTGGCCCAGGGCCTGGTTTCTGTTTTACTAGCCTGGCCCAGGGCCTGGTTTCTGTTTTACTAGCCTGGCCCAGGGCCTAGTGTCTGTTTTACTAGTTTGGCCCTGGCCCAGGCCTGGTTTCTGTTTTACTAGCCTGGCCTAGGACCTGGTTTCTGTTTTACTAGCCTTGCCTAGGTCCTGGTTTCTGTTTTACTAGCCTGGCCCAGGGCCCGGGTATGTCTGTTTTACTAGCCTGGCCCAGTGGCCTGTGTCTGTTTTACTAGCCTGGCTAAGGGCCTGGTTTCTATAAAGTGTTGTAGAGGTAGACTGTTTTTAATAGCCTGCCCAGGGCCTCCAGGTTCTGTTTTACTAGCCTGGCCCAGGGCCCAGGGCCTGGTTTCTGTTTTACTAGCCTGGCCCAGGGCCCAGGGCCTGGTTTCTGTTTTACTAGCCTGGCCCAGGACCTGGTTTCTGTTTTACTAGCCTGGCCCAGGTCCTGGTTTCTGTTTTACTAGCCTTGCCCAGGGCCTGGTTTCTGTTTTACTAGCCTGGCCCAGGGCCTGGTGTCTGTTTTACTAGCCTGGCCCATTGCCTGGTTTCTGTTTTACTAGCCTGGCCCATTGCCTGGTTTCTGTTTTACTAGCCTGGCCCAGGGCCCATGTCCTGGTTTTTGTTTTACTAGCCTGGCCCAGGGCCCAGGGCCTGGTTTCTGTTTTACTAGCCCGGCCCAGGGCCTGGTGTCTGTTTTACTGGCCTGGCCCAGGTCCTGGTGTCTGTTTTACTAGCCTGGCCCAGGGCCCAGGGCCTGGTTTCTGTTTTACTAGCCTGGCCAAGGGCCTAGTGTCTGTTTTACTAGCCTGGCCCAGGGCCTGGTTTCTGTTTTTACTAGCCTGGCCCAGGGCCTGGTTTCTGTTTTTACTAGCCTGGCCCAGGGCCTGGTGTCTGTTTTACTAGCCTGGCCCATTGCCTGGTTTCTATTTTACTTGCCTGGCCCATTGCCTGGTTTCTGTTTTACTAGCCTGGCCCAGGGCCTGGTATCTGTTTTACTAGCCTTGCCCAGGGCCTGGTGTCTGTTTTACTAGCCTGGCCCTGGCCCAGGGCCTGGTTTCTGTTTTACTAGCCTGGCCCAGGACCTGGTTTCTGTTTTACTAGCCTTGCCCAGGTCCTGGTTTCTGTTTTACTAGCCTGGCCCAGGGCCCGGTGTCTGTTTTACTAGCCTGGCCCAGGGCCTGGTGTCTGTTTTACTAGCCTGGCCAAGGGCCTGGTTTCTATACAGTGTTGTAGAGGTAGACTGTTTTACTAGCCTGGCCCAGGATCTGGTGTCTGATTTAGTAGCCTGGCCCAGGGCCCAGAGCCTGGTGTCTGTTTTACTAGCCTGGCCCAGGGCCTGGTTTCTGTTTTACTAGCCTGGCCCAGGGCCTGGTTTCTGTTTTACTAGCCTGTCCCAGGGCCCAGGGCCTGGTGTCTGTTTTACTAGCCTGGCCAAGGGCCTGGTTTCTATACAGTGTTGTAGAGGTAGACTGTTTTACTAATGGCCCAGGGCCCCAGTGCCTGGTGTCTGTTTTACTAGCCTGTCCCAGGGTCAGGGCCTGGTGTCTATTTTACTAGCCTGGCCCAGGAGGGCCCAGGGCCTGGTGTCTGTTTTACTAGCCTGGCCGCAGGGCCCAGGGACGATCTGCTACTAGCCTTCCCCAGGGCCTGGTTTCTGTTTTACTAGCCTGGCCCAGGACCTGGTTTCTGTTTTACTAGCCTGGCCCAGGAGCCAGGGCCTAGTTTCTGTTTTACTAGCCTGGCCCAGGGCCCAGGGCCTGGTTTCTGTTTTTAGCCTGGCCCAGGTCCTGGTTCTGTTTTACTAGCCTGGCCCAGGGGCCTGGTGTCTGTTTTACTAGCCTGTCTCCCAGGGCCCGGGGGCCTGGTTTCTGTTTGCACTAGGGCCCAGGGCCTGGTGTCTGTTTTACTAGCCTGACCATTGCCTAGTGTCTGTTTTACTAGCCCTGGCCCAGGGCCTGGTTTCTGTTTTTTACTAGCCTGGCCCAGGGCCTGGTTAGTTTTTACTAGCCTGGCCCAGGGCCCAGGGCCTGGTTTCTGTTTTTACTAGCCCATTGGGGCCTGGTTTCTGTTTTTGGCCTGGCCCAGGGCCTGGTTTCTGTTTTACTAGCCTGGCCCAGGGCCTAGTTTCTGTTTTACTAGCCTGGCCCAGTTTTACTAGCTAGTGTCTGTTTTTACTAGCCTGGCCCAGGGCCTGGTTTCTATTTTTACTAGCCTGGCCCAGGGCCTGGTTTCTATTTTACTAGCGCCCAGGCCCAGGGTCAGGGCCTGGTTTCTGTTTTACTAGCCTGGCCAGGGACTAGTGTCTGTTTTACTAGCCTGTTTCTGTTTTAGCCTGGCCCAGGGCCTGGTTTTCCAGAATAGTGTTTTACTAGCCTGGCCCAGGGCCCAGGGCCTGTCTCTGTTTACTAGCCTGGGACCTGGTTTCTGCCTGTCCCAGGGCTGGTTTCCAGCCTTGGGCCTGGTCTCTGTTTTTACTAGCCTGGCCCAGGGCCTGGTTTCTGTTTTACTAGCCTGGCCCAGGGCCTGGTTTCTGTTTTACTAGCCTGGCCCATTGCCTGGTTTCTATTTTACTTGCCTGACCCATTGCCTGGTTTCTATTTTACTTGCCTGGCCCATTGTTTCTGTTTTACTAGCTGGCCCAGGGCCTGGTATCTGTTTTACTAGCCTTGCCCAGGGCCTGGTGTCTGTTTACTAGCCTGGCCCTGGCCCAGAACCTGGTTTCTGTTTTACTAGCCTGGCCCAGGACCTGGTTTCTGTTTTACTAGCCTTGCCCAGGTCCTGGTTTCTGTTTTACTAGCCTGGCCCAGGGCCTGTCTGTTTTACTAGCCTCCAGGGCCTGGTGTGTTGTGGCCAAGGGCCTGGAATCAGTGTTGTGAGGTGACTGTTTTGCTAGCCTGGCCAGGATCTGGTGTCTGATTTAGTAGCCCTGGCCCAGGGCCCAGAGCCTGGTGTCTGTTTTACTAGCCTGGCCCAGGCCTGGTTTCTGTTTTACTAGCCTGGCCCAGGGCCTGGTTTCTGTTTACTAGCCTGTCCCAGGGCTTGGGGCCCTGAGTGTCTGTTTTACTTCTTAGCCTGGCCAAGGGCCTGGTTTCTATACAGTGTTGTGGTAGACTGTTTTACTAGCCTGGCCCATGGCCCAGTGCCTGGTGTCTGTTTACTAGCCTGTCCCAGGGTCCAGGGCCTGGTGTCTATTTTACTAGCCTGGCCCAGGGCCCCAGGGCCTGGTGTCTGTTTACTAGCCTGGCCCAGGGCCCAGGGACTGGTGTCTGCTTTACTTCCCCAGGGCCTGGTTTCTACTAGCCTGGCCCAGGACCTGGTTTCTGGGCCTGGTGGTTTTTCTGTTTTACTAGCCTGGCCCAGGGCCCAGGACCTGGTTTCTGTTTTACTAGCCTGGCCCAGGACCTGGTTTCTGTTTTACTAGCCTGGCCCAGGGCCTAGTTTCTGTTTTACTTGCCTTCCCAGGGCCCAGGGCCTGGTTTCTGTTTTACTAGCCTGGCCCCAGGGCCTGGTGTCTGTTTTACTAGCCCTGGCCCATTGCCTGGTTTCTGTTTTTACTAGCCTGGCCCATTGCCTGGTTTCTGTTTTACTAGCCTGGTTGGGGCCCATGTCCTGGTTTTTGTTTTTACTAGCCTGGCCCAGGGCCCAGGGCCTGGTTTCTGTTTTACTAGCCCGGCCCAGGGCCTGGTGTCTGTTTTACTGGCCTGGCCCAGGTCCTGGTGTCTGTTTTACTAGCCTGGCCCAGGGCCCAGGGCCTGGTTTCTGTTTTACTAGCCTGGCCAAGGGCCTAGTGTCTGTTTTACTAGCCTGGCCCAGGGCCTGGTTTCTGTTTTTACTAGCCTGGCCCAGGGCCTGGTTTTCTGTTTTTACTAGCCAGGGCCTGGTGTCTGCTGGCCCATTGCCTGGGTGTCTGGTGTTTTTTACTAGCCTGGCCCAGAACTGGTTTCTATTTTACTAGCCTGGCCCATTGCCTGGTTTCTGTTTTACTAGCCTGGCCCAGGGCCTGATAGAGGCTCCCTAGTTTCTGTTTTTACTAGCCTGGCCCAGGACCTGGGGCCTTGCCCAGGTCCTGGTTTCTGTTTGCTAGCCTGGCCGGCCCCGGTTTCTGTTTTTAGCCTAGCCTGGTTTTACTGGGACCTGGTTTCTATTTACTAGCCTTGCCCAGGTAGACTGTTTTACTAGCCTGGCCCAGGATCTGGTGTCTGTTTACTAGCCTGGCCCAGGGCCTGGTGTCTGTTTTACTAGCCTGGCCAGGGCCTGGTTTCTATACAGTTTTTAGACTGTTTTACTAGCCTGGCCCAGGATCTGGTGTCTGATTTAGTAGCCTGGCCCAGGGCCCAGAGCCTGTTTTACTAGCCTGGCCCAGGGCCTGTCTGTTTTACTAGCCTGGCCAGGGCCTGGTTTCTGTTTTACTAGCCTGTCCCAGGGCCCAGGGCCTGGTGTCTGTTTTACTAGCCTGGCCAAGGGCCTGGTTTTTCTATACAGTGTTGTAGAGAGGTAGACTGTTTTACTAGCCTGGCCCAGGGCCCAGTGCCTGGTGTCTGTTTACTAGCCTGTCCCAGGGCCCAGGGCCTGGTGTCTGTTTTACTAGCCTGGCCCAGGGCCCAGGGCCTGGTGTCTGTTTTACTAGCCTGTGCCAGGGCCCAGGGACTGGTGTCTGCTTTACTAGCCTTCCCCAGGGCCTGGTTTCTGTTTTACTAGCCTGTTTGGGACCTGGTTTCTGTTTTACTAGCCTGGCCCAGGGACCTGGTTTCTGTTTACTAGCCTGGCCCAGGGCCCAGTTTTCTGGCCTGGCCCAGTTTCTGTTTCTGTTTTTAGCCTAGCCTGCCTGTCCCAGGACCCAGGGGCCTGGTTTTCTGTTTTAGCCTGGCCCAGGGCCTGGGTGTCTGTTTTACTAGCCTGGCCCATTGCCTGGTTTCCTAGGTGCCTGGTTTCTGTTTTATAGCCTTGCCCAGGGCCCATGCCTGGTTTTGTTTTACTAGCCTGGCCCAGGGCCTGGTTTCTGTTTTACTAGCCCGGCCCAGGGCCTGGTGTCTGTTTTACTGGCCTAGCCTGGCCCTGGCCCAGGGCCCAGGGCCTGGTTTCTGTTTTACTAGCCTAGGGCCTGTGTCTGTTTTTAGCCTAGCCTGTTGGGGCCTGGTTTTTCTGTTTTACTAGCCTTGCCCAGGGCCTGGTTTTTCTGTTTTGTCTGTTTACTAGCCTGGCCCATTGCCTGGTTTCTGTTTTATAGCCTGGCCCAGGGCCTGGTTTCTGTTTTACTAGCCTGGCCAGGGCCTGGTTTCTATACAGTGTTGCAGGGTAGACATTTTACTAGCCTGGCCCAGGATCTGGTATGAATTTATTAGCCTATTTAGGGCCCAGAGCCTGATGTCTGTTTACTAGCCTGGCCCAGGGCCTGGTTTCTGTTTACTAGCCTGGCCCAGGGCCTGGTTTCTGTGCCTTGCCCAGGTCCTGGTTTCTGTGTCCCAGGGCCCAGAGACTGGTGTCTGTTTACTAGCCTGGCCAAGGGCCTGGTTTCTATACAGTGTTGTAGAGGTAGACTGTTTTACTAGCCTGGCCCCAGGGCCCAGTGCCTGGTGTCTGTTTTACTAGCCTGTCCCAGGGTCAGGGCCTGGTGTCTATTTCCTGTGGCCCAGGGCCCGAGGCCTGGTGTCTGTTTACTGGCCAAGGGCCTGGTTTCCTCATACAGTGTTGTGTAGACTGTTTTACTAGGGCCCAGGCTCCAGTGCCTGGGTGTCTGTTTTACTAGCCTTCCCCAGGGCCTGGTTTCTGCCCATTAGCCTGTCCCAGGACCTGGTTTCTGTTTACTAGCCTGGCCCAGGGCCCAGGGGCCCAGGGCCTGGTTTCTGTTTTGCTAGCTGTCTAGGGCCTAGGGATCAGTTTCTGTTTTACTAGCTTCCCCAGGGCCCGGTTTCTGTTTACTAGCCTGGCCCAGTCCTGGTTCTGTTTTACTAGCCTGGGCCTAGGCCCAGGGCCTGGTTTCTGTTTACTAGCCTGGCCCAGCCTGGTATCTGTTTTACTAGCCTTGCCCAGGGCCTGGTGTCTGGCACTAGCCTGGCCTGGCCCAGGAGCCTGGATTTCTGTTTTACTAGCCTGGCCCAGGACCTGGATTTCTGTTTACTAGCCTTGCCCAGTCCTGGTTTTGTTTTACTTGGCCCAGGGCCTGGGTCTCTGTTTTTGCCTAGCCTGGCCCAGGGCCTGGTGTCTGTTTTACTAGCCTGGCCAAGGGCCTGGTTTCTATACAGTGTTGTCAGAGGTAGACTGTTTTACTAGCCTGGCCCAGGATCTGGTGTCTGATTTTAGCCTGGCCCAGGGCCCAGAGCCTGGTGTCTGTTTTACTAGCTTCAACGGGCCTAGTTCTGTTTTACTAGCCTGGCCCAGGGCCTGGTTTCTGTTTTACTAGCCTGTCCCAGGGCCCAGGGCCTGGTGTCTGTTTTACTAGCCTGGCCGAGGCCTGGTTTCTATACAGTGTTGTAGAGGTAGACTGTTTACTAGCCTGGCCCAGGGCCCAGTGCCTGGTGTCTGTTTACTAGCTGTCCCGGGGTTCAGGGCCTGGTGTCTATTTTAGCTTGGGGCCCAGGGCCTGGTGTCTGTTTTTACTAGCCCAGGGCCTAGGCCTGGTGTCTGTTTACTAGCCTTCCCCAGGGCCTGGTTTCTGTTTTACTAGCCTGGCCCAGGACCTGGATTTCTGTTTTACTAGCCTGGCCCAGGGCCCAGGGCCTGGTTTCTGTTTTACTAGCCTGGCCCAGGGCCCAGTGTCTGTTTTACTAGCCTGGCCCAGGCCTGGTTTTTTGTTTTACTAGCCTGGCCCAGGACCTGGTTTCTGTTTTACTAGCCTTGCCCAGGGTCTGATCTCTGTTTTACTTGCCTGTCCCAGGGCCCAGGAATGGTTTCTGTTTTACTAGCCTGGCCCAGGGCAGGGTCCAGGGCCTGTTTGTTTTATTGCTCAGCCCAGGGCCCAGGGCCTGGTTTGCCTTACTGGCCTGGCGAGGACCTGGCTTTGCTTTACTAGCCTGGCCCAGGTCCTGGTTTCTGTTTCATTAGGCTCTGCCCAGGGCCTGGTTCTGTTTAACTAGTCTTTGTCCCAGGCCCAGGGCCTGCTCTGTTTTTAGCCTGGCTTCCAGGGGCCTTTGGCTTCTACTTTATCAGAGCCTGGGCCCAGGCCCGGTGTCTGCTCACTACAGCTCCTGGCCTATTGCCTGGTTTGCTTTACTAGCCTGGCCCCAGGGCCTGGTTTCTGTTTTACTAGCCTGGCCCAGGGCCCAGGGCTGGTTTCTGTTTTACTAGCCTGGCCCAGGGCCTAGGCCTGTTTCTGTTTTACTAGCCTGGCCCAGGACCTGGTTTCTGTTTTACTAGCCTGGCCCAGGTCCTGGTTTCTGTTTTACTAGCCTTGCCCAGGGCCTGGTTTCTGTTTTACTAGCCTGGCCCAGGGCCTGGTATCTGTTTTACTAGCCTTGCCCAGGGCCTGGTGTCTGTTTTACTAGCCTGGCCCTGGCCCAGGGCCTGGTTTCTGTTTTACTAGCCTGGCCCAGGACCTGGTTTCTGTTTTACTAGCCTTGCCCAGGTCCTGGTTTCTGTTTTACTAGCCTGGCCCAGGGCCCGGTGTCTGTTTTACTAGCCTGGCCCAGGGCCTGGTGTCTGTTTTACTAGCCTGGCCAAGGGCCTGGTTTCTATACAGTGTTGTAGAGGTAGACTGTTTTACTAGCCTGGCCTAGGCCTGTTTTGTTTTTACTTTAGCCTGCCCAGGACCTGGTGTCTGTTTTACTAGCCTTGCCCAGGTCCTGGTTTCTGTTTTACTAGCCTGGCCCAGGCCTGGTTTCTGTTTTACTAGCCGGGCCCAGGGCCTAGTGTCTGTTTTTACTAGCCTGGCCAAGGGCCTGGTTTCTCTAAAGTGTTGTAGAGGTAGACTGTTTTACTAGCCTGCTCCAGGGCCCAGGCCCTTTGTTTACTCAGCCTGAGGATCTGGTGTCTGTTTTACTAGCCTGGCCCAGGGCCCAGAGCCTGGTGTCTGTGCTCGGCCCAGGGCCCGGTGTCTGTTTTGCCTGTCCAGGGTCCAGGGCCTGGGTTTCTCTTTTACTAGCCTGGCCCAGGGTCTGAGGCTGGGTGTCCTGTTCACTAGCCTGGCCCAGGGTCCAGGGACTGGTGTCTCGCACTAAGCCTAGGCCCAGGGGCCTGGTTTCTGTTTCTTTTTAGCCTGGCTCCAGGACCTGGGTTTCTGGTTTTACTAGCCTGGCCCAGTGCCTGGTTTCTGTTTTACTAGCCTTGCCCCCTGGTTTCTGTTTTTACATTAGGCCTGGCCCAGGGCCCAGGGCCTGGTGTCTGTTTTACTAGCCTGGCCCAGGACCTGGTTTCTGTTTTACTAGCCTGGCCCAGGGCCTGGTTTCTGTTTTACTAGCCTTGCCCAGGGCTGGGTGTCTATTTAACTAGCCTGGCCCAGGGCTGGGCGGTTTCTGTTTTTACTAGCCTGGCCCAGGGCCTGGTTTTCTGTTTTTACTAGCCTGGCCCAGGGCCTGGTTTCTGTTTTACCAGCTGGACCCATTGCCTGGTTTCTGTTTTACTAGCCTGGCCCAGGGCCTGGTTTTTGTTTTACTAGCCTGCCCAGGGTCCAGGGCCTGGTTTCTGTTTACTAGCCTGGCCCAGGCCCAGGGCCTGGGTGTCTGTTTTACTAGCCTGGCCCAGGGTTTCCCCAGTTTTACTAGCCTGGCCCAGTTTCTGTTTTACTAGCCTGGCCCAGGGCCTGGTCTCTGTTTACTAGCCTTGTCCCAGGCCCTAGGGTGTTTCTGTTTTACTAGCCTGGCCCAGGGCCTGGTTTCTGTTTTTACTAGCCTGCCCAGGCCTGGTTTCTGTTTACTAGCCAACCCATTGCCCGTTTCTGTTTTACTTTGCCTGGCCCATTGCCTGGTTTCTGTTTTATTAGCCTGGCCCAGGGCCTGGTTATCTGTTTTACTAGCCTGGCCCAGGGCCTAGTGTCTGTTTACCAGCCTGGCCCAGGGTCTGGTTTTGTTTTACTAGCCTGGCCCAGGCCTGGTTTCTGTTTTACTGGCCTTGCCCAGGTCCTGGTTTCTGTTTTTACTAGCTGGCACCAGGGCCCAGGCCTGGTTTCTGTTTACTAGCCTGGCCCAGGGTCAGGCCTGGTTTCTGTTTTACTAGCCTGGCTGTTTTACTAGGGCCCAGGGCCTGGTTTCTGTTTTTACTAGCCTGGCCGGGGACCTGGTTTCTGTTTAGCCTGGCCCAGGTCACCAGTTTCTGTTTTACTAGCCTTGCCCAGGCCTGGTCTCTGTTTAGTGCCTGGTCAGACCTGTCCCAGGGCCCAGGTCCTGGTTTCTGTTTTACTCAGCCTGGCCCAGGGCCTGGTGTCTGTTTACTAGCCTGGCCCAGGGCCTGAGTGTCTGTTTTACTAGCTTTGCGCCTGGGTTTCTATAAAGCCTGGTTTCTGTTTTACCAGCTGGGCCCAGGGCCCTGGTTTCTGTTTTTACTAGCCTGGCCCAGGGCCTGGTGTCTGATTTTACTAAGCCTGGCCCAGAGCCTGGTGTCTGTTTTACCAGCCTCGGGGCCCAGGGCCTGGTTTCTGTTTTACTAGCCCAGGGCCCAGGGCCTGGTGTCTGTTTTACTGGCCTGGCCAGGCCTGGTGTCTGTTTTACTAGGGTCCAGGGGCCTGTTGAGACTGAGCCTGGTTTCTGTTTTACTAGCCTGGCCCAGGCTGGTGTCTGTTTTTACTAGCCTCGGCCCAGGACCTGGTTTCTGTTTTACTAGCCTGGCCCAGAGCCTGGTTTCTGTTTTACTAGCCTTGCCCAGGGCCTGGTTTTATTTTAACTAGCCTGGCCCAGGGCCTGGTTTCTGTTTCACTAGCCTGGCCCAGGGCCTAGTGTCTGTTTTACTAGCCTGGCCCAGGGCCCAGGGCCTGGTTTCTGTTTTACTAGCCTGGCCCAGGACCTGGTTTCTGTTTTACTAAGCCTTGCCCAGGTCTGGTTTCTGTTTTTACTAGCCTGGCCCAGGGCCGGTGTCTGTTTTACTAGCCCGGCCCAGGGCCTGGTGTCTGTTTTACTAGCCTGGCCAGGGCCTGGATTTCTACCTAAAGTGTTGTGAGGTGAACTGTTTTACTAGCCTGGCCCAGGATCTGGTGTCTGATTTAGTAGCCTGGCCCAGGGCCCAGAGCCTGGTGTCTGTTTTACTAGCCTGGCCCAGGACCTGGTGTCTGTTTTACTAGCCTGGCCCAGGGCCCAGGGCCTGGTGTCTGTTTTACTAGCCTGGCCCAGGGCCTGGTGTCTATACAGTGTTGTGACTAGCCTGGCCCAGGGCCCAGGGCCTGGTTTCTGTTTTACTAGCCTGGCCCAGGGCCTGGTGTCTGTTTACTAGCCTGGCCCAGGGCCCAGGGCCTGGTTTCTGTTTTACTAGCCTGGCCCAGGACCTGGTTTCTGTTTTACTAGCCTGGCCCAGGACCTGGTTTCTGTTTTACTAGCCTGGCCCAGGGCCTGGTTTCTGTTTTACTAGCCTGGCCCAGGGCCTGGTGTCTGTTTAACTAGCCTTGCCCAGGGCCTGGTGTCTACGGTTTCTGATTTTCACTAGCCTGGCCCAGGGCCTGGTGTCTGTTTTACTAGCCTGGCCCAGGGCCCAGAGCCTGGTGTCTGTTTTACTAGCCTGGCGCCCAGGGCCTGGTTTCTGTTTTACTAGCCTGGCCCAGGGCCTGGTTTCTGCTTTACTAGCCGTCCGGCCCAGGGCCTGGTTTCTGTTTTACTAGCCTGGCCCAGGGCCTGGTTTCTGTTTTACTAGCCTGGCCGCAGGGCCTGGTGTCTGTTTTACTAGCCTGGCCCAGGGCCTAGGCTGGTGTCTGTTTTACTAGCCTTCGCCCAGGGCCTGGTTTCTGTTTACTAGCCTGGCCCAGGGCCTGGTTTCTGTTTTACTAGCCTGGCCCAGGGTCCAGGGCCTGGTTTCTGTTTTACTAGCCTGGCCCAGGGCCCAGGGCCTGGTTTCTGTTTTACTAGCCTGGCCCAGGACCTGGTTTCTGTTTTACTAGCCTGGCCCAGGTCCTGGTTTCTGTTTTACTAGCCTTGCCCAGGGCCTGGTCTCTGTTTAACTTGCCTGTCCCAGGGCCCAGGGCCTGGTTTCTGTTTTACTAGCCTGGCCCAGGGCCTGGTGTTCTGTTTTACTAGCCTGGCCCAGGGCCTGGTTTCTGTTTTACTAGCCTGGCCCATTGCCTGGTTTCTGTTTTACTAGCCTGGCCCAGGGCCCATGTCCTGGTTTTTGTTTTACTAGCCTGGCCCAGGGCCCAGGGCCTGGTTTCTGTTTTACTAGCCCGGCCCAGGGCCTGGTGTCTGTTTTACTGGCCTGGCCCAGGTCCTGGTGTCTGTTTTACTAGCCTGGCCCAGGGCCCAGGGCCTGGTTTCTGTTTTACTAGCCTGGCCAAGGGCCTAGTGTCTGTTTTACTAGCCTGGCCCAGGGCCTGGTTTCTGTTTTTACTAGCCTGGCCCAGGGCCTGGTTTCTGTTTTTACTAGCCTGGCCCAGGGCCTGGTTTCTGTTTTACTAGCGCCCAGGGCCTGGTTTCTGTTTTACTATCCTGGCCCAGGGCCTGGTTTCTGTTTTACTAGCCTGGCCCAGGGCCTAGTGTCTGTTTTACTAGCCTGGCCCAGGGCCTGGTTTCTGTTTTACTAGCCTGGCCCAGGGCCTGGTGTCTGTTTACTAGCCTGGCCCAGGGTCCAGGGCCTGGTTTCTGTTTTACTAGCCTGGCCCAGGGCCCAGGGCCTGGTTTCTGTTTTACTAGCCTGGCCCAGGACCTGGTTTCTGTTTTACTAGCCTGGCCCAGGTCCTGCTGGTTTTTCTGTTTTACTAGCCTGGCCCAGGGCCTGGTTTCTGTTTTACTAGCCTGGCCCAGGGCCTGGTTTCTGTTTTACTAGCCTGGCCCAGGGCCTAGTGTCTGTTTTACTAGCCTGGCCCTGGCCCAGGGCCTGGTTTCTGTTTTACTAGCCTGGCCCAGGACCTGGTTTCTGTTTTACTAGCCTTGCCCAGGTCCTGGTTTCTGTTTTACTAGCCTGGCCCAGGGCCCGGTGTCTGTTTTACTAGCCTGGCCCAGGGCCTGGTGTCTGTTTTACTAGCCTGGCCAAGGGCCTGGTTTCTATACAGTGTTGTAGAGGTAGACTGTTTTACTAGCCTGGCCCAGGATCTGGTGTCTGATTTAGTAGCCTGGCCCAGGGCCCAGAGCCTGGTGTCTGTTTTACTAGCCTGGCCCAGGGCCTGGTGTCTGTTTTACTAGCCTGGCCCAGGGCCCAGGGCCTGGTTTCTGTTTTACTAGCCTGGCCCAGGGCCGGGTGTCTGTTCACTAGCCTGGCCCAGGGTCCAGGGCCTGGTTTCTGTTTTACTAGCCTGGCCCAGGGCCCAGGGCCTGGTTTCTGTTTTACTAGCCTGGCCCAGGACCTGGTTTCTGTTTTACTAGCCTGGCCCAGGGCCTGGTTTCTGTTTTACTAGCCTTGCCCAGGGCCTGGTCTCTGTTTAACTAGCCATTCCCAGGGCCCAGGGCCTGGTTTCTGTTTCACTAGCCTGGCCCAGGGCCTGGTGTCTGTTTTACTAGCCTTGCCCAGGGCCCAGGGCCTGGTTTCTGTTTTACTAGCCTGGCCCAGGGCCCAGGGCCTGGTTTCTGTTTTACTAGCCTGGCCCAGGACCTGGTTTCTGTTTTACTAGCCTGTCCCAGGGCCCAGGGCCTGGTTTCTGTTTTACTAGCCTGGCCCATTGCCTGGTTTCTGTTTTACTAGCCTGGCCCAGGGCCTGGTGTCTGTTTTACTAGCCTTGCCCAGGGCCTGGTGTCTGTTTTACTAGCCTGGCCCAGGGCCCAGGGCCTGGTTTCTGTTTTACTAGCCTGGCCCAGGGCCCAGGGCCTGGTTTCTGTTTTACTAGCCTGGCCCAGGGCCTGGTGTCTGTTTTACTAGCCTGGCCCAGGTCCTGGTGTCTGTTTTACTAGCCTGGCCCAGGGCCCAGGGCCTGGTTTCTGTTTTACTAGCCTGGCCCAGGGCCTAGTGTCTGTTTTACTAGCCTGGCCCAGGGCCTGGTTTCTGTTTTACTAGCCTGGCCCAGGGCCTGGTTTCTGTTTTACTAGCCTGGCCCAGGGCCTGGTTTCTGTTTTACTAGCCTGGCCCAGGGCCTGGTTTCTGTTTTACTAGCCTGGCCCAGAGCCTGGTGTCTGTTTTACTAGCCTGGCCCAGGGCCTGGTGTCTGTTTTACTAGCATGGCCCAGGGCCCAGGTTCTGGTTTCTGTTTTACTAGCCTGGCCCAGGGCCCAGGTTCTGGTTTCTGTTTTACTAGCCTGGCCCAGGGCCCAGGGCCTGGTTTCTGTTTTACTACCCTGGCCCAGGGCCTGGTGTCTCTTTTACTAGCCTGGCCCAGGGCCCAGGGCCTGGTGTCTGTTTTACTAACCTGGCCCAGGGCCGGGTTTCTGTTTTACTAGCCTTGCCCAGGGCCTGGTGTCTGTTTTACTAGCCTGACCTAGGGCCTGGTTTCTGTTTTACTAGCCTTGCCCATGGCCCAGATACATCAGATCCAGCCTGAACTGTGTGACATAGTAGGTAGTTGTATTTTCTCTAGAGATAAATCCGATCCAGTCTGAACTGTGAGATATAGTAGGGAGTTGTAGTTTCCAAAAGGCCAATATTTTACATAGGTTAGCTCAGAAAACCTGGTAATTAACTACAATGACCACAATCCATTGCCAGCCTACTTGTCCTGTCTGTGTCTTTCTCTTAGCCTGCTACAGAAGAGACAGAAGAACACAAACAGTGAAGGACAGAGATCAACACTAGACACTATGGAACACAAAGCCTTCACTATATCATCCTGGAATATACAAGGTCAGAGGTCATCTGCCTTTGGCCTAAAGAGGAACCTGGACTTCATCAAAGAAATCAGAAATACAGACATTATCATCCTACAAGAAACC
>NW_027037428.1:0-19501 GCF_034236695.1 Oncorhynchus nerka
TGACAGACCAGCGAGATCTACTCCTCTAAATCTATTGTAATATAATAGACCAGTTAGATCTACTGTCTCGATTATATTATGACAGACCAGCTTGATCTACTTTCTCTATTATATTATGACAGACCAGCTATATCTACTTTCTCGATTATATTATGACAGACCAGCTATATCTACTTTCTCTATTATATTGTGACAGACCAGCTAGATCGACTGTTTCTCTTATATTATGACAGACCAGCTATATAAACTGTCTCCGTTATATTATGACAGACCAGCTAGATATACTGTCTCTGATGTATTATGACAGATCAGCTAGATCTACTGTCTCTATTATATTATGACAGCCCAGCTAGATCTACTGTCTCTATTATATTGTGACAGACCAGCTAGATCTACTGTCTCTATTATAATATGACAGACCAGCCAGATCTACTGTCTCTATTATATTATGACAGACCAGCGAGATCTACCCTCCCTATTGTAATATAATAGCCCAGCTAGATCTACTGTCTATATTATATTGTGACAGACCAGCTAGATCTACTGTCTCTATTATATTATGACAGACCAGCTAGATCTACTGTCTCCATTATATTATGACAGACCAACTAGATCTACTGTCTCTATTATATTATGACAGACCAGCGAGATCTACCCTCTCTATTGTAATATAATTGACCAGTTAGATCTACTGTCTCTCTTATATTATGACAGACTAGCTAGATCTACTGCCTCTATTATATTATGACAGACCAGCTAGATCTACTGTCTCTATTATATTATGACAGACCAGCTATATCTACTGTCTCTATTATATTATGACAGACCAGCTAGATATACTGTCTCTAATGTATTATGACATATCAGCTAGATCTACTGTCTCTATTATATTATGACAGCCCAGCTAGATCTACTGTCTCTATTATATTGTGACAGAGCAGCTAGATCTACTGTCTCGATTATATTATGACAGACCAGCTTGATCTACTTTCTCTATTATATTGTGACAGACCAGCTAGATCGACTGTTTCTCTTATATTATGACAGACCAGATAGATCTACTCTCTCTATTATATTATGACAGACCAGATATATCTACTGTCTCTATTATATTGTGACAGACCAGCTAGATCTACTGTCTCTATTATATTATGACAGACCAACTAGATCTACTGTCTCTCTTATATTATGACAGACTAGCTAGATCTACTGTCTCTATTATATTATGACAGACCAGCTAGATCTACTGCCTCTATTATATTATGACAGACCAGCTAGATCTACTGTCTCTATTATATTATGACAGACCAGCTATATAAACTGTCTCCGTTATATTATGACAGACCAGCTAGATATACTGTCTCTATTGTATTATGGCAGATCAGCTAGATCTACTGTCTCTATTATATTATGACAGCCCAGCTAGATCTACTGTCTCTATTATATTGTGACAGACCAGCTAGATCTACTGTCTCTATTATATTATGACAGACCAGCCAGATCTACTGTCTCTATTATATTATGACAGACCAGCGAGATCTACCCTCTCTATTGTAATATAATAGACCAGTTAGATCTACTGTCTCTATTATATTATGACAGACCAGCTAGATCTACTCTCTCTATTATATTATGACAGACCAGATATATCTACTGTCTCTATTATATTGTGACAGACCAGCTAGATCTACTGTCTCTATTATATTATGACAGACCAACTAGATCTACTGTCTCTCTTATATTATGACAGACTAGCTAGATCTACTGTCTCTATTATATTATGACAGACCAGCTAGATCTACTGCCTCTATTATATTATGACAGACCAGCTAGATCTACTGTCTCTATTATATTATGACAGACCAGCTATATAAACTGTCTCCGTTATATTATGACAGACCAGCTAGATATACTGTCTCTATTGTATTATGGCAGATCAGCTAGATCTACTGTCTCTATTATATTATGACAGCCCAGCTAGATCTACTGTCTCTATTATATTGTGACAGACCAGCTAGATCTACTGTCTCTATTATATTATGACAGACCAGCCAGATCTACTGTCTCTATTATATTATGACAGACCAGCGAGATCTACCCTCTCTATTGTAATATAATAGACCAGTTAGATCTACTGTCTCTATTATATTATGACAGACCAGCTAGATCTACTGTCTCTATTATATTATGACAGACCAGCTAGATCTACTTTCTCTATTATATTATGACAGACCAGCTAGATCGACTGTCTCTCTTAAATTATGACAGACCAGCTAGATCTGTCTCTATTATAATATGACAGACCAGCCAGATCTACGGTCTCTATTATATTATGACAGACCAGCGAGATCTACCCTCTCTATTGTAATATAATAGACCAGTTAGATCTACTGTCTCTATTATATTATGACAGACCAGCTAGATCTACAGTCTCTATTAAATTATAACAGACCAGCTATATCTACTATGTCTGTTATATTATGACAGACCAGCTAGATCTACTGTCTCTATTAAATTATAACAGACCAGCTATATCAACTGTGTCTGTTATATTATGACAGACCAGCTATATCAACTGTGTCTGTTATATTATAACAGACCAGCTATATCAACTGTGTCTGTTATATTATGACAGACCAGCTATATCTACTGTCAAGATTATATTATGACAGACCAGCTAGATCTACTGTCTCTATTATATTATGACAGACCAGCTAGATCTACTGTCTCCATTATATTATGACAGACCAGCTATATAAACTGTCTCCGTTATATTATGACAGACCAGCTAGATATACTGTCTCTATTGTATTATGACAGACCAGCTAGACTTACTGTCGCTATTATAATATGACAGACGAGCCAGACCTACTGTCACAATTATATTATGACATACCAGCTAGATCTACTGTCTCTATTATATTATGACAGACCAGCTAGATCTACTGTCTCTATTATATTATGACAGACCAGCTAGATCTACTGTCTCTCTTATATTATGACAGACCAGCTAGATCTACTGTCTCTATTATATTATGACAGACCAGCTAGATCTACTGTCTCTATTATATTATGACAGACCAGCTAGATCTACTGTCTCTATTACATTATGACAGACCAGCTATATTTACTGTCTCTAGTATATTTTGACAGACCAGCTAGATCTACTGTCTCTATTATATTATGACAGACCAGCTAGATCTACTGTCTCTATTATATTATGACAGACCAGCTAGATCTACTGTCTCTATTACATTATGTCAGACCAGCTAGATCGACTGTCTCTAGTATATTATGACAAACCAGCTAGATCTACTGTTGTCAGGATTTGGCCAGGGTTGTTCCGGTTTTTGGTCACTAGATGCCCCCATTGTGCCTTTTGACCTTTTTGTTTTCCCTTGATCCCCATTATTATTTGCACCTGTGCCTCGTTTCCCCTGATTGTATTTAAACCCTTTGTTTTCCTCAGTCCTTTGCTCTGTGTTTGTATGTTAGCACCCAGCCCTAGTATTCTGTTAACTCTTGTTGATCCCGGTGGGCGCTCTTGTGGAATTCTGTTTTTTGTTCTTGTTTATTTATTTTTGAGTATCTTTTGAGGCTTTTTGTGCTATACCTACCACCTTGTGGATTTACCTTTTTTGTCTTGGAGGATTACCTTTGTTCTTGTGGAATTCCTTTTGAGGTTGTGGAGTTACATGTGTTCCTGAAGGACTTCATTTTTTACTACATTAAATACACCGTCTCAAGTACTGCTGTGTCTGCCTCATCTTCTGGGTTCTGCCGACTATTCGTGGCTCAGTTGGTTAAGTGACTGTTTCTCACTCCGGAGACCCGGGTTCGTAACCGGGTCCTGACAACTGTCTCTATTATATTATGACAAACCAGCTAGATCTACTGTCTTAATTATATTACAAAAGACCAGCTAGAAGTACTGTGTCTATTATATTATGACAGACCAGCTAGATCTACTGTCTCAATTATATTTGACAGACCAGTTAGAGCTACTGTCTATTTTATATTATGACAGACCAGATAGATCTAATGTCTCTATTATATTGTGACAGACCAGCTAGATCTACTGCCTCTATTATATTATGACAGACCAGCTAGATCTACTGCCTCTATTATATTATGACAGACTAGCCAGATCTACTGCCTCTATTGTATTATGACAGACCAGCTATATAAACTGTCTCCGTTATATTATGACAGACCAGCTAGATATACTGTCTCTATTGTATTATGACAGATCAGCTAGATCTACTGTCTCTATTATATTATGACAGCCCAGCTAGATCTACTGTCTCTATTATATTATGACAGACCAGCTAGATCTACTGTCTCTATTATATTATGACCGACCAGCTAGATCTACTGTCCCTATTAAATTATAACAGACCAGCTATATAAACTGTGTCTGTTATATTATGATAGACCAGCTAGATCTACTTTCTCTATTATATTGTGACAAACCAGCTAGATCGACTGTCTCTCTTATATTATGACAGACCAGATAGATCTAATGTCTCTATTATACTATGACAGACCAGCTAGATATACTGTCTCTATTATACTATAACAGACCAGCTAGATCTACTGTCTCTACTATACTATGAAAGACCAGCTAGATCTACTGTCTCTATTATACTATGACAGACCAGCTAGATCTACTGTCTCTATTATACTATGAAAGACTAGCTAGATTGACTTCTACATCTGCATTTCTTGCTTTTTGGGGTTTTATGCTGGGTTTCTGTACAGCACTTTGTGACATCAGCTGAAGTAAGAAGGGCTTTATAAATACATTCATTGATTGATTGATATTTTGTTGTCTTCGCTTCCTGCATTTGGTTATTCATGCCACAGTTGTGACACTCTTGCATAGATGCTGAGCACTGGAGAGGTCTGTGCTGTCCTCCGCACGAGCCCTGGGCTCTGGAGAGGTCTGTGCTGTCCTCCGCACGAGCCCTGGGCACTGGAGAGGTCTGTGCTGTCCACCCGCACGAGCCCTGGGCACTGGAGAGGTCTGTGCTGTCCTCCGCACGAGCCCTGGGCACTGGAGAGGTCTGTGCTGTCCTCCGCACGAGCCCTGGGCACTGGAGAGGTCTGTGCTGTCCTCCGCACGAGCCCTGGTCACTGGAGAGGTCTGTGCTGTCCTCCGCACGAGCCCTGGTCACTGGAGAGGTCTGTGCTGTCCTCCGCACGAGCCCTGGTCACTGGAGAGGTCTGTGCTGTCCTCCGCACGAGCCCTGGGCACTGGAGAGGTCTGTGCTGTCCTCCGCACGAGCCCTGGGCACTGGAGAGGTCTGTGCTGTCCTCCGCACGAGCCCTGGGCACTGGAGAGGTCTGTGCTGTCCTCCGCACGAGCCCTGGTCCCCTGAAGTGCGCTGATGACTGCTGTCGGCTCTGTCCTTTGAAGTTAGTTGTTTAGCTATAGCTCTTCCTTTGCTAACATCCTCCACTTTTTTATTTATTTTTTATTTAACCTTGATTTAACTAGACAAGTCAGTTAAGAACAAATTCTTATTCATAATGACGGCCTAACAAAAGGCAAAAGGCCTCGTGCAGGGATTGGGGCTGGGATTAAAAATAAAAATAAATTGAATAACAGTATAGGACAAAACATACATCACGACAAGAGAGACATCACAACACTACATAGAGAGACCTGCATGGCAGCAACACAACATGACAACAACATGGTAGCAGCTCTAAACAGGCTACAAACGTTGTTGGGCACAGACAAAATCACAAAGGGCAAGAAGGTAGAGACAACAATACATTGCGCATAACAGCCACAACTGCCAGTAAGAGTGTCCATGATTGAGTCTTTAAATTAATAAGAGATTTAGATAAAACTGTCCAGTTTGAGTGTTTGTTGCAGCTCGTTCCAGTCGCTAGCTGCAGCTCGTTCCAGTCGCTAGCTGCAGCTCGTTCCAGTCGCTAGCTGCAGCTCGTTCCAGTTTGAGTGTTTGTTGCAGCTCGTTCCAGTCGCTAGCTGCAGCTCGTTCCAGTCGCTAGCTGCAGCTCGTTCCAGTCGCTAGCTGCAGCTCGTTCCAGTCGCTAGTTGCAGCTCGTTCCAGTCGCTAGCTGCAGCTCGTTCCAGTTGCTAGCTGCAGCGAACTAAAAAGACAAGCTGGGGATGTGTGTGCTTTAGGGACCTTTAACAGAATGTGACTGGCAGGTCAACAAGGTCAAAGACCCCTCAGAGACACCAATACTCCTTAGTCGGCCCACAAGACTGGAATGGTCTAGACAATAAGCTCTGTGTCTGCTCAACACATGCCAGTCATTTTTCATCCACTTTCTGATTAAGAGGTTAGAAGGCTTCCCCTTTTAACTAAATTCACATGAAAAAGTTTGGATGGATTTCCCTAAAACTGTTCTGAACAATTTACATGGTGATGGAAAGTTCAAACAAAACCTTGTTGTTGTGGTTTCTTGTTTAATTAGTAGATGTCATTAACATAACTCTTTCTTTCTCTCTATCTAAAATGACTAAACCCATTGAACTGTCTGCAGACTTTGGGATGAACATTTTCTCTCTTCCCTGTGCCTTGCCCTTGTCTGGGCACACACCTTATCTGTCATAAATACCTGTTGAACTCTGTGACAGCTAGACTAGGCTTACATAGTATCTGAGCGCCATTCTGTGTGAAAACGATGACCCAACAATGACCTATGTGTGACAGAAAGGCCCAGTACAGTCAAAAACTTGATTTTCCTGTGCTTTATATATATATATTTCCACACTACGAGGTTGGAGAATGTTGTGAAAATTTGATAAGAGCTTTTTGAAAATACGACCTGGAACTTCAGCCTGTAGTAGTGGGATGGAGTGTTGGCCTGCCTGGTGACATCACCATGCAGTAAATTAGTTGACCAATAAGAGAGTTCCAAGTTTCCCCTTCCCACTCAAACAACTCCCAGTGTCCTAGAAAAATTCTTGCTTCATAAACTTTAGCTAAAAAGCTATTTTTGGTCATTTGTTTTACCATTTTAATTGAAAACAATCACAGTAAGGTACTTAATTGTTACCCAGAAATGATTTGACGTTGAGACAAAAATGACTTTATTGGACCTTTAACAGAACAAATAAATATTTTCCACAGACTTGTAAACTTTGACTGGGATTCAAACTGATTGAGCCGACGTTTGCAGAACATTAACACTAAAATCTGCATTGTCGACAACCCCGCGATCAGATTGAGTCCCGGCCTTAGAAATTGCTAAATGAATCACACACTTCAACAACTGCAATGAATTCCTACGTCTCAGAGACATTTATTTCAGAGATAAACAAACACCGAAATATAAATAAAGAGTTCTCTTCAACAGGACATAGTGAACCAAATCAGAACGTTGGGAAAATAAATGAACACATCAGTCACACAGTTAGTTTACCACAGGCAAACACACGTCTGAAAAGAGACCCTTATGAAGCTTACGATACGTCACTACCAGTAATACAAAGCTAATATAGCGTTTTGGCACAAGTTGAGTGCGTTCACCTTTCATTTGAGATTTATGGAAATACGGACAAATCTATCAGTTATTATTGATTGTAAGACAGAACGTGATGCGGTATCTAAAGTAGACGATGCAAACATGGACCTTTATTTGTTTTGTTTGCAGGACACTGACCCCAGTTCAGATATAATGTTCACAGAGTGGTGTAATATGCAACGATATGATATAAGATAGGATAGTCACTATTATGAAAGTCCATTGTCAGGTTGAATCTGAACCAAAATATAAGTTACCATAGCAACAGCTCAAAGTGTGTTAATGCCCAAAACAACTAGCCTGAAATCAAGAACCTGTTTTGTGCCAACATTCCACTCCAAAAATGTTGTTTGGTGTGGTAAGGAGTGGAATGTTAGCACAGACTGGAATTCTCAGGGTTAGTATAAAACCATAAAGGTTTAAGAAATATTTCCAGAAATACACGGGTCGGATAACACAAGAACCCAGGAGATACGGGTCGGATAACACAACGACCAGGAGATATGGGTCGGTTAACACAACGACCAGGAGATATGGGTCGGTTAACACAAGGACCAGGAGATATGGGTCGGATAACACAAGGACCAGGAGAAATGGGTCGGATAACACAAGAACCAGGAGATACGGGTCGGTTAACACAAGAACCAGGAGATACGGGTCGGATAACACAAGGACCAGGAGCTATGGGTCGGATAACACAAGAACCAGGAGATATGGGTCGGATAACACAAGGACCAGGAGATATGGGTCGGATAACACAAGGACCAGGAGATATGGGTCGGATAACACAAGAACCAGCAGATATGGGTCGGATAACACAAGGACCAGGAGATATGGGTCGGATAACACAAGGACCAGGAGATATGGGTCAGATAACACAAGGTCCAGGAGATATGGGTCGGATAACACAACGACCAGGAGATATGGGTTGGATAACACAACGACCAGGAGATACGGGTCGGATAACACAAGAACCAGGAGATATGGGTCGGTTAACACAAGGACCAGGAGATATGGGTCGGTTAACACAAGGACCAGGAGATATGGGTCGGATAACACAAGAACCAGCAGATATGGGTCGGATAACACAAGGACCAGGAGATATGGGTCAGATAACACAAGGTCCAGGAGATATGGGTCGGATAACACAAGGACCAGGAGATATGGGTCGGATAACACAAGGACCAGGAGATATGGGTCGGTTAACACAAGGACCAGGAGATATGGGTCGGTTAACACAACGACCAGGAGATATGGTTCGGATAACACAAGAACCAGGAGTGAGAATATAGTGTTTTTTCATGTTTGCCTATTCACTTGCAAATAAATACATTCAGAAATTATACAACAGTTACATTTACACAGTTAAAATGTACAAATTAGTTTGACAGACAGGAATAGATTAATTCACTCATACTGCATTGTCATCTCTTCCAGGCCTCTCACACACAGTTATTTCTATCAAACCATATCTGCCAGTAAAGTCTGTGCAAAGATTTTCCTTTAAAAAAGTACATATATTGTATTCCCTACTCTGTCCTGGCAATGGGTTTGAAGAGAAGAGATATAAAAGAGATATGAACTGAATGATAGGGTCTCTTCCTGTATCCACACTCACATACCACTTAGTATGCAACAATGTTTTGGGGATGTATTCTGCTATTCTAGTGCGGCACAGCTCTAGTCTTTTCCTCCTCCCTCCGCTTCCTCCCTCCTCCTCCACCTCCCTGCTCCTCCCCCTCCCTGCTCCTGCTCCTCCTCCCCCTGCTCCTCCCTCCTCCCTAATCCCTGCTTCTCTTCCCTGCTCCTCCCTCCTCCCTCCCCCTGCTCCTCCTCCCTTATCCACTTCCCTGCTCCTCCTCCCTGCTCCTCCTCTTCCCTGCTCCTCCTCCCTCTTGTTCCATGCTCCTCCTCCCTCTTCTTCCATGCTCCTCCTCCCTCCTCTTCTCTCCTCCTCCTCCCACCTCTTCCCTCCTCCTCTCCCCTGCTCCTCCTCCCTCCCCTTCCATGCTCCTCCTCCCTCCTCCTCTTCCCTGCTCCCTCCTGCTCCTCCTCCACCTTCTCCTCCCCCTCCTCCCTGCTCCTCGTACCTCCTCTTCCTACACAGGCCCCATACGAAGGTTGCCCTCTACCCTGTTACTCCTCCTCCTTCTTCCTATTACTCCTCCTTCTTCCTACTCTCTCCCCTTAAACAGGCCCCTTACACAGCCTCCTCTCCTCCTCTCTCCCCTTAAACAGGCCCCCTACATAGCGATCCCTCCTCTGTGTGGATGGCCTGCAACTCCTCTGTGTGGATGGCCTCCAGCTCCTCTGTGTGGATGGCCAGCTCCTCTGTGTGGATGGCCAGCTCCTCTGTGTGGATGGCCTGGGTGATGAGGTTAAGCTCTTCACACATGGTCTCATAGCGGTACTCCACGCGGATGTCGGGGACGTTGGTGCGTCGGATGTCGTTGCCCTCCTGGCCCTCCTTGATGTAGTGAGGGCCCAGCCAGTAACTCTTCACCTGGGGAGAGAAAGGGGAGGGGCATGATGAAATGGAACTCTTCTGGAGACATTAACATGAGAAATGAAGAGTAAAACGTTTTGGGGGAAAAGGCCTAGGTACATAAAGAAGAAATACTTGAGTAAACTTTTTCCCTCAGGCTCCTCTTGCAGCATTGAGGAACATCCCATGACCCCCCCTGCAAGCGCCACGTCTATACATTTTGTCTAATGTGCAATCATGCGATGATATCTGAGTGACTCATTCATTACAACAAAATCTAGGGCAAAAAACATTTGCTTAAAAAACATTAACTGGGCTAGTTGATCTGGACATTTCAGGCAAGTAAATATCTCTACGGTATGAAATGACTAACTTGACAAGAGGAAAACTGCTGATGCACGACCCAATTAAAAATTGCACCTTGCTATTATACTAAACTCATCAAAAAAGAAACGTCCCTTTTTCAGGACCCTGTCTTTCAAAGATAATTCATAAAAATCCAAATAATTTCGCTGATCCTCATTGTAAAGGGTTTAAACACTGTTTCCCATGCTTGTCCAATGAACCATAAACAATTAATGAACATGCACCTGTGGAACGGTCGTAAAGACACCAACAGCTTACAGACGGTAGGCAATTAAGGTCACAGTTATGAAAACTCAGGACACTAAAGAGGCCTTTCTACTGACTCTGAAAAACACGAAAATAAAGAAGCCCAGGGTCCCTGCTCATCTGCGTGAATGTGCCTTAGTCATGCTGCAAGGAGGCATGAGGACTGCAGATGTGGCCAGGGCAATAAATTGCTATGTCCGTTCTGTGAGACGCCTAAGACAGCGCTACAGGGAGACAGGACGGACAGCTGATTGTCCTCGCAGTGGCAGACCACGTGTAACAACACCTGCACAGGATCGGTACATCCGAACATCACACCTGCGGGACAGGTACAGGATGGCAACAACAACTGCCCGAGTTACACCAGGAACACACAATCCCTCCATCAGTTCTCAGACTGTCCGCAATAGGCTGAGAGAGGCTGGACTGAGGGCTTGTAGGCCTGTTGTAAGGCAGGTCCTCACCAGACATCACCGGTAACAACGTCGCCTATGGGCACAAACCCACCTTCGCTGGACCAGACAGGACTGGCAAAAAGTGCTCTTTCTGTGTATGATTTCCTGCAAGACAGGAATGTCAGTGTTCTGCCATGGCCAGCGTGGAGCCCGGATCGCAATCCCTTTGAGCACATCTGGGACCTGTTGGATTGGACGGTGAGGGCTAGGGCCATTCTCCCCAGAAATGTTTGGGAACTTGCAGGTGCCTTGGTGGGTTAACATCTCACAGCAATAACTGGCAAATCTGGTGCAGTCCATGAGGAAGAGATGCACTGCAGTACTTAATGCAGCTGGTGGCCACACCAGATACTGACTGTTACTTTGATTTTGACCCCCACTTTGTATAGCGACACATTATTCTATTTATGTTAGTCACATGTCTGTGGAACTTGTTCAGTTTATGTCTCCGTTGTTGAATCTTGTTATGTTCATACAAATATTTCATACAAATATTTACACGCTGAAAATAAACGCAGTTGACAGTGAGAGGACATTTCATTTTTTGCTGAGTTTATTACAACTTTCAAGAATAAATTGAAAGCCAGAATGAGTTCCTTAAAAATAATATATATACAGCTGAAGTTGGAAGTTTACATACACTTAAACAGCTTGGTAAATTCCAGATAATGATGTCATTTCTTTAGAAGCTTCTGGTAGACTAATTTACATCATTTTTGTCAATTGGTGGTGTACCTGTGGATGTACTTCAAGGCCTATCTTCAAACTCAGTGCCTCTTTGCTTGACATCATGGGAAAATCTAAAGAAATCAGCCAAGACCTCAGAAAACAAGTTGTAGACCTCCAGAAGTTTGGTTCATCCTTGGGAGCAATATCTAAGCACCTAAAAGTACCACGTTCACCTGTACAACCAATAGTACGCAAATATAAACACCATGGGACCACGCAGCCGTCATACCGCCCTGGAAGGAGATGCGTTCTGTCTCCTGGAGATGAACGTCCTTTGGTGCAAAAAGTGCAAATCAATCCCAGAACAACAGCAAAGGACCTTGGGAAGATGTTGGAGGAAAAAGGTTCTAAATTATCTATATCCACAGTAAAACGAGACCTACAGTATATCGACATAACCTGAAAGGCCACTCAGCAAAGAAGAAGCCACTGCTCCAAAACCGCCATAAAAAAAGACAGACTACGGTTTGCAACTGCACATGGGGACAAACATTGTACTTTTTGGAGAAATGTCCTCTGGTCTGATGAAACAAAAATAGAACTGTTTGCCCATAATGACCATCGTTATGTTTGGAGGATGAAGGGGGAGGCCGAAGAACACCATCCCAACCTTAAGGCACGGGGGTGGCAGCATCATGTTGTAGGGGTTCTTTGCTGCAGGAGGGACTCTTGCACTTCACAAAATAGATGGCACCATGAGGAAGGAAAAGTATGTGGATATATTGAAGCAACACCTCAAGACATCAGTCAGGAAGTTAAAGCTTGGTCGCAAATGGGTCTTCCAAATGGAGTCAAATGTCAGGAGGAATGGGCCAAAAATACACCCAACTTATTGTGGGAAGCTTGTGGAAGGCTACCAGAAACGTTTGACCCAAGTTAAACAGTTTAAAGGCAATGCTATCAAATACTAATTGAGTGTATGTGAACTTCTGACTCATACCATTTCATCCTTCCATGAGATATAGTCCCGACACAAATCTAGGGTTACTACCCACCCGGTATAGGGGATTTTCCTGTATCTTCAGTATTTCCAGTATATGTGTTATGCTTCTTAATAGGTTTTACTGTATGTGTGTGTCAGGGTATTAGGCTAAGGGAAGTCATTACCCAGTCCCGGGAGGCCATTAGACCTGTGCTCGGAAGCCATTGACCGAACCTATGGGTACCAGTAGACATTCACCACATACTGTGTGTGTCAGGGTATTAGGCTAAGGGAAGTCATTACCCAGTCCCGGGAGGCCATTAGACCTGTGCTCGGAAGCCATTGACCGAACCTATGGGTACCAGTAGACATTCACCACATACTGTGTGTGTCAGGGTATTAGGCTAAGGGAAGTCATTACCCAGTCCCGGGAGGCCATTAGACCTGTGCTCGGAAGCCATTGACCGAACCTATGGGTACCAGTAGACATTCACCACATACTGTGTGTGTCAGGGTATTAGGCTAAGGGAAGTCATTACCCAGTCCCGGGAGGCCATTAGACCTGTGCTCGGAAGCCATTGACCGAACCTATGGGTACCAGTAGACATTCACCACATACTGTGTGTGTCAGGGTATTAGGCTAAGGGAAGTCATTACCCAGTCCCGGGAGGCCATTAGACCTGTGCTCGGAAGCCATTGACCGAACCTATGGGTACCAGTAGACATTCACCACATACTGTGTGTGTCAGGGTATTAGGCTAAGGGAAGTCATTACCCAGTCCCGGGAGGCCATTAGACCTGTGCTCGGAAGCCATTGACCGAACCTATGGGTACCAGTAGACATTCACCACATACTGTGTGTGTCAGGGTATTAGGCTAAGGGAAGTCATTACCCAGTCCCGGGAGGCCATTAGACCTGTGCTCGGAAGCCATTGACCGAACCTATGGGTACCAGTAGACATTCACCACATACTGTGTGTGTCAGGGTATTAGGCTAAGGGAAGTCATTACCCAGTCCCGGGAGGCCATTAGACCTGTGCTCGGAAGCCATTGACCGAACCTATGGGTACCAGTAGACATTCACCACATACTGTGTGTGTCAGGGTATTAGGCTAAGGGAAGTCATTACCCAGTCCCGGGAGGCCATTAGACCTGTGCTCGGAAGCCATTGACCGAACCTATGGGTACCAGTAGACATTCACCACATACTGTGTGTGTCAGGGTATTAGGCTAAGGGAAGTCATTACCCAGTCCCGGGAGGCCATTAGACCTGTGCTCGGAAGCCATTGACCGAACCTATGGGTACCAGTAGACATTCACCACATACTGTGTGTGTCAGGGTATTAGGCTAAGGGAAGTCATTACCCAGTCCCGGGAGGCCATTAGACCTGTGCTCGGAAGCCATTGACCGAACCTATGAGTACCAGTAGACATTCACCACATACTGTGTGTGTCAGGGTATTAGGCTAAGGGAAGTCATTACCCAGTCCCGGGAGGCCATTAGACCTGTGCTCGGAAGCCATTGACCGAACCTATGGGTACCAGTAGACATTCACCACATACTGTGTGTGTCCATATTCTTTTTTGTATCATTGCTATGGTTATGCCACCAATATAATCTATGAGGGAAACTTGAGGACAATTTTCCACCACACTGGCTGGTCGTTCGTTCTATGCGTTCGGTTGCCAGAAACGCGACCCAGTTGTTAAGTCTTTTTGTTTGACCAAGCCGTTCCTTCTAAATATTCTATTGCCATACAGGCTGGCAACGTTCTTATCCCTTGCTTGCTAGCTAGCCAACTACGACTAATTTACAGTTACATCAAACAGTGCCCCTAGGATAACAACAAAGTAGCTGCATTTGAATTTGTTTAAGCTGTTTTCTAGTGACATTTATTTGGATACATCCATAACAATGTAGGTAATGTAGAGAGAAGATATTGCTCTGAACAGCAGTGGTACCTTATGGGAGAAACCGCTCATCAGAACACTGTTCCTGGCCAGCTCACACATGTCACAGGAGCTGAGCTTCCACACCTGAGCAGCGATGCTGTACTCCTCCATCAGGGGCTCCTGGAAAGGGACAGTATGGATACAAGACAATCATTTACAGACGTAAACGTGGCTAAAAACCTGTTTTCACTTTGTCATTATGGGCTATTGTGTCTAGATTACTGAGGATTTTTTATTCATTTAATCCATTTTAGAATAAGGCTGTAACGTAACAAAATGTGGAAAAAGTCAAGTGGTCTGAATACTTTCCGAAGGCACTGTATACTGCACTTCCCTAAACAGTATAGTGCATTATTTTTTGACCAAAGCCCTATGCCATTTAGGATGCAGGCATAATGTTGTGTGGAGCACTCCGTCATTTGCAGTCGAGTCACATCACCAACCTTAGTGAAGTGGAACTGTAGAGGGTCGTCAGTGGACAGTGACACCATGAGTCCTCTGGACAGATATTCAGGCAGAGGGTTACGGTGGTAGCTGAGGAACAGGCTGTTGTTGCTGAGAGGAGACATGGCGATACCGATCTGAGCCAGGTAGTACAGGTACTGCAGCACAGGGGCCTGGAGGAGAGAAGAGAAGGGGAGGAGTTATGTGTTCTGTTGTGGTCTGTAATCCCATGTGACTGAAAACATTCTTGATACAGAAGAACAACAATTTAGGCAAAGACTGTTCACAAGATCATACTAGAGCCCTCAAACTCAGCTCTGGACCTTGAAGCCAGTTCCACTGCATTTTTTCATTGTTCCCTACAAATTAGGAACTCATTTAGACCTGGGACACCAGGCGTGTGCAATTAATTATCAGGTACAACAGAAAACTAGCAGGACCTCGTAGGGTCAGAGTTGATTACCCCTGTACTAGAGTGTAGATGACTGAGGCCTCCGGACCTCGTAGGGTCAGAGTTGATTACCCCTGTACTAGAGTGTAGATGACGGAGGCCTCCGGACCTCGTAGGGTCAGAGTTGATTACCCCTGTACTAGAGTGTAGATGACGGAGGCCTCCGGACCTCGTAGGGTCAGAGTTGATTACCCCTGTACTAGAGTGTAGATGACGGAGGCCTCCGGACCTCGTAGGGTCAGAGTTGATTACCCCTGTGCTAGAGTGTAGATGACGCAGGCCTCCGGACCTCGTAGGGTCAGAGTTGATTACCCCTGTGCTAGTGTGTAGATGACGGAGGCCTCCGGACCTCGTAGGGTCAGAGTTGATTACCCCTGTACTAGAGTGTAGATGACGGAGGCCTCCGGACCTCGTAGAGTTAGGGGCTAGGGGATAAGAGTTAGGGGCTAGGGGATAAGAGTTAGGGGCTAGGGGGTAAGAGTTAGGGGCTAGGGGATAAGAGTTAGGGTCTAGGGGATAAGAGTTAGGGGCTAGAAGGTAAGAGTTAGGGGCTAGGGGATAAGAGTTAGGGCTAGGGGATAAGAGTTAGGGGCTAGGGGCTAGGGGGTAAGAGTTAGGGGCTAGGGGATAAGAGTTAGGGGCTAGGGGATAAGAGTTAGGGGCAAGGGGGTAAGAGTTGGGGTCTAGGGGATAAGAGTTAGGGTCTAGGGGATAAGAGTTAGGGGCTAGAGGATAAGAGTTAGGGGCTAGGGGATAAGAGTTAGAGGCTAGGGGATAAGAGTTAGGGGCTAGTGGATAAGAGTTAGGGGCTAGGAGATAAGAGTTAGGGGCTAGGGGATAAGAGTTAGGGGCTAAGGGGATAAGGTGTACAGTACCTTCCTGAGCAGCAGTCCATGGGAAATGTTCTCTGACAGCATGAAACCCGACACCAGGTGATGGATAGGCCCCGCCTCCCCACAGTGAGGACGCAGCACCAAGGTGTTGAAACCTCTCTGCCTAAAACACACACAGAGATATCATTGATTCATCGATAGATTGATTTATCGATTGCTTGTACACACAGTCACAGAGGTACGGTGTGGATGAGATTCAACCATATATACTGTAACTCAACTACACAGACAGAGAAAGAGAGAGGTTCTGTATCAGACTCTAGCAACACAGTATAAATCTCCCAAGAGCCTATGTCCGTGTCCAAATGGAAATCTAATTAGATTATTAGAATTTTTTCCCCCCACAAAAATCCATCTATTTAAGCTACAGATATCTGCTTTTTACATTGGCTGTGTCTCAATCCACCGTATCCGCCAGTGGCCCTTCCTCATCTGTCATTCCACGATAAAAGGTTTAAGGGTCATTCTGCGCTAAAGGTATAAGGGTCATTCCACGATAAAAGGTATGAGGGTCATTCCATGATAAAGGTATAGGGTCATTCCATGAAGAGGTATAAGGGTCATTCCATGAAAAAGGTATAAGGGTCATTCCATGAAAAAGGTATAAGGGTCATTCCATGAAAAAGGTATAAGGGTCATTCCGCGCTAAAGGTATAAGGGTCATTCCATGCTAAAGGTATAACGGTCATTCCGCGCTAAAGGTATAAGGTTCATTCCACGATAAAGGTATAAGGGTCATTCCACGAAAAAGGTATAAGGGTCATTCAACAGTAAAATAATATTAATCATTTATAAGATTTCTTATATCTCTCAGATATAGGACAGACACTTCAAAACATACTTTCCTTATATTTATTTTCTGACTATCTGTTATTCCATGTATAACTGTATTATTCAATGCGTTTCTATGAACTAATAGCAATAAGACCATGTTCAATTTTTTATACCTACATGGGTCCTAAAATTCAAAATCAAATAGCTAAATGATCCATGGTATGACCATCTTAAAACAATTCCATATGCTTCTAAGCCTCTCATTGGCCAATACATAGCATCAGCAATCTAGGGTTTTTATACATCCGTGGTTATAACTAACCGGATTCAGTTTATCAACCAGCTGATTATTAGAAATAGGTACACCACTAGATTAGGGTTGGACTGAAAAACCTACAGGAGAGGTAGCTCTCTATGAGAGCCCTGATCTAGCTACTGTTCCCACACATAGCCAAGCGTTTACAGTGATAAGATAACATGTCAAGGTAATGACAGAATCAGCGTAAACGGTATAGAGTCACGGGGTCTCGTACCTGCGCAGGTGGTTGAGCACGGTCATGTTAGCGTACATATAGTACAGGTAGTAGGCATAAGGAGGGTTGTCTTCCACAGTCCAGTTGACTGGCGGAGGACTCTCCATGTTGAAGCAGTGTTGCTCTGGTTTAGACTCGTCGTCCACACTGTCGAGGCCCACCACCTGAACACATACAGACATGCACACACCGCTGTCATGGTCATCATCGTGGTTCTGTGTGGCTCAGAGGGTAAAGCATGGAGCTTGTATCATTAGGATTGTGGGGTTGATTTCCGCTGGGGTCACCTATATACGAAAACGTATCCATGTACGTTACATTGGATAAAAACATCTGCTCTGGCATATTTTTTTATTTTTTATTGAACCTTTATTTAACTAGGCAAGTCAGTTAAGAAGAAATTCTTATTTTACAATGACGGCAGCCAAACCCTCCCCTGGGCCAATTTTGCGTCGCCCTATGGGTTGCAATAAGGTCTGGGATTTGAACCAGGGTCTGTGGTGATGCCTCTAGCACTGAGGATGCACTGCGCCATTCGGGAGCCCTATATTCTTCTATTATCGTCATCAAATACAGGGTCCTCTGTACCACTGAACCTTGTTGTTTACTCACATGTTGTAGGAAGAGGTGCAGCTCACGGTGCCTGGCGGGGTCGATGGTGACCTCGAACAGAGGCATGAAGATGTTATCCAGCAGCTCCTGGAAGTTACACAGCTGCTTCTTGGTGTGGTACACATCACTGTGGAGAGAGAGACAAAAGTCTCACAAAGAGAGAGGCAGGAAGTGAAGTAGGGGAAAACCAAACAAGACTGTGTTCTCCTTGAATAGAGGTTAGTTGTACTCACAAGACAGAGTTCTCCTTGATTGAGGTTAGTTGTACTCACAAGACAGCGTTCTCCTTGATAGAGGTTAGTTGTACTCACAAGACAGTGTTCTCCTTGAATAGAGGTTAGTTGTACTCACAAGACATACTTCTCCTTGAATAGAGGAATAGTTGTACTCACAAGACAGAGTTCTCCTTGAGTAGAGGTTAGTTGTACTCACAAGAGTCGTGGGACCTGCACCAGCCAGCGTACATTGTTAGAGTAGACATCGTGTTTGACGGCCCACTGGGCCAGCTTGTCCCATTCGTCTCTGCAGCGGCCGCAGATGGACAGACGCAGCTCCACGTTCTGGTATTTACTCTCCTCCAGGTCAGCCATCACCTCCTGAGGAGCAGAGACAAACACCGGTCAGCAGGGGGCGCGAAGTTCTGCACAACTTTACTAGAATACAGTACAACACGCAGCTATACAGACAACTGCTGGAACTAGGACTAAGAATTCAAACACTTGCCCTGATTGGACAAGTAGAGACTTGACTATATTGATGATGCGCTCATTCAGCAAGCACCTTGACGATGTGTCCAAAGTATTTCCCCTGTACGTGGTTGTCTGTCTTGATGAAGATCTCTCTCAGGATGGACTCCCCAATGGGGTTGTATTTGGCGTTGAATTTGTCAAAGCGATGGAAAGTGTTGCGGTCCTGCAATGAGAAAAGGAGACAGTAAAGACTCGATCAACGTTAAGATTTCTATCTTCAAAGTGCAGGGGTGATCGGCAAGTTCAACGAAAAAGCTCTCAGAAATAGAACGACCGTTCATCCATATTTCTCAGCAAAACTCTCAGACAGAGCTAGGAATAAGAGGACTGACCATCCGTTATATCAACATTATAGGTTTAACCATGTTTTGAGGCTATGTAGT
>NW_027037429.1:0-19504 GCF_034236695.1 Oncorhynchus nerka
CTCCTTAGTTGCCCTGGCCCTGGCTAAGTCCCCCTTATCTCAACTCACTGAGTCACCATAGCAGCACCCATCTGTAGCACGCGCTCCAGCAAGAGTATATCTCTCTGGTCACCCAAAACCAATTCTTCCTTTGGCCGCCTCTCCCTTCCACTTCTCTGCTGCCAATAACTGGAACGAACTACAAAATCTTTGAAACTGGCAACACTTATCTCCCTCACTAGCTTTAAGCACCAGCTGTCAGAGCAGCTCACAGATTACTGCACCTGTACATAGCCCATCTATAATTTATCCCAAACAACTACCTCTTTCCCTACTTTATTTATTTTGCTCCTTTGCACCCCATTTTTTCTATTTCTACTTTGCACATTCTTCCACTGCAAATCTACCATTCCAGTGTTTTACTTTCTATATTGTATTTATTTAGCTCCTTTGCACCCCATTATTTCTACTTTGCACATTCTTCAACTGCAAATCTACCATTCCAGTGTTTTACTTTCTATATTGTATTTATTTATTTATTTAGCTCCTTTGCACATTCTTCCACTGCAAATCTACCATTCCAGTGTTTTATTTGCTATATTGTATTTACTTTGCCACCATGGCCTTTTTTTGCCTTTACCTCCCTTATCTCACCTCATTTGCTCACATATATAGACTTATATAGACTTATTTTTCTACTGTATTATTGACTGTATGGTTGTTTTACTCCATGTGTAACTCTGTTGTTGTACGTGTCGAAATGCTTTGCTTTATCTTGGCCAGGTCGCAATTGTAAATGAGAACTTGTTCTCAACTTGCCTACCTGGTTAAATAAAGGTGAAATAAAATAAATCAATAAAAAATAGGCGGTATCACAGGATTTCTACCCATCCAAGCAGTCCTTATCGATTCACTTACTCAACACGATAAGTGGTGTTACAGGATTTCTACCCATCCAAGCAGTCCTTATCGATTCACTTACTCAACACGATAAGTGGTATTACAGGATTTCTACCCATCCAAGCAGTCCTTATCGATTCACTTACTCAACACGATAAGTGGTATTACAGGATTTCTATTTCTATTATTTGACCATGCAGATGGACGGTTGCCACTCCAAACTGGATCAAACAGAACAATCAACAGGGCAGACAGACAACCTGAATGAGACTGAACACACCCACCCCAGATGAGCATCTGAGCGAGCTGAATGAATTGAATGGCCCACTGACTCGGACTGATTGAATAAGATGAATGGGTTGCGTTTTGTGCACAAACTCAGACAGGTCTAAACAAATAAGTCCAGCCAAACTGAATCAGACCACACAGTCACAACTCAAACAGACTGAACAAACTGGTCAGATGAACCGTCTGAACAAATGAGTGAATAACCTCACTCAACTGAGCCAGTCAAGACAGATGAAGCACACAACTCTCCCTCTGCAGTGGTCACACACCCATTACTATACATTATTCACATTTTCAACCCTCAAAGTTTCTTATTATACCCCCAATATTTTGCATGCATTTCATTTGAACTGAAAAGCTCCCAATATTTCTTTGGTTCGTCAATTTGGAGACCAACTTGGTGATCTACCGCTGAGACACGTTCCTGAAGCTAACCACACAAACTCTATACTATAGGCATGAACTTTACCTTTGTTTGTGCTGTTCGTCCAAAGAGGCCCATTCACAGCTGTAGATTTTCACCGTCTCTGGTCCCTTTTTGCCACTCCTGGCAAGCTCGTCATTTATCTTGTGGAAATATTCAGTCAATAATATTTCTGAAATACCAGAGCCTGTGAGTTCAAATAGACTTTATTACAAAGTAATATAAGCCGAGCTGGTTCATGAAGTAACTCCCTTTCCAGCCTTGGCGCACACTTTTTATACAGGTTTCATCCTTACGTCACACACATAGTAACTCCTCTTTATGTTAATGATTCATCCCCTCTGGCATTTAGCCACCATTATCTTTTTTGCCTTGCACTCATTTTAGTTTGGTTTCACATTAGGGCATAGAAACATTATGCCATAGCAATGGTACAAAAATAAACAGGCATGCCCACTCCCCAGACAGGTGCATGTCTAATGGTGTCTAATGACCCAGACACACATACAGAGTGCACTTATCCTGTTGACTCCTCTGAAATACTATCATTTACTATCAATACTATCATTTGTTTTTCAATAGGACAATGACCCAACACACCTCCAGGCTGGCCTCCACAATCACCAATTGACCAATCAACCAATTGAGATGGTTTGGGATGAGTTGGACCGCAGACTGAAGGAAAAGCAGCCAACAAGTGTTCAGCATATGTGGGAGCTCCTTGAACACTGTTGGAAAAGCATTCAAGATGAAGCTGGTTGAGAGAATGCCAAGAGTTTGCAAAGCTGTCATCTAGGCAAAGGCTGGCTATTTGAAGAATCTGAAATATAAAATATTTGTATTTGTTTTACTTTTTTGGTTCCATGTGTCATTACGTTGCCCTCTTTGGGTATAGAAAGCCCCATCCCCTCTCCTGCCTCCATCAACTAGGCTGCTGTGGTCAGAGAGGTCGTAAATTCCAGGAAGATCCTGCCTCATGGCCACACAGTATAGAGACAGAGTGAATTTTCATAGAGAACAAAGGAATTTCTTCCACCTCCCAGAACTTGAGGTCCGAACAACATTTATGTTCCGGAGAGAAGGTATAAAGATCGGTGAAGAATCCTGCTACGAACTGGTCCGTTTGTTACATTTTGGTGAAGCTCATGGGAGACGGTGCGGCCACATTACCATAACGCTGTTTATATAATAGCCTCAGATATGAGGTTAACATCTAATTGTTGTATAAGATGAATGAGTGAGGATGATACTGTTTGTAAAATTGTGTAATGTGATTTTGGACTGTTTAATTAAGGAAGCTCCAATTCCTTTTGAGTTTGACTAATATCAGAGGACCGCCCAGGGTATCCTGGGACAGGCCCTTTCTGCAATTCGAATAAAACCCCAACTTTGAGAGTTCTCACTAGACCATGTTTTTCTCTATTACGAGCGTCAAAGGTTGCAGACCATTGCTGAATCTTTTTTAACCATCACGTGGTTAAACTCTTAGACTATTGATACCGACAGAATAAGAACAAATCTTTGATATTAATTACTAGTCTGCAGCTAGGAATTCAGTATCATTGAACGAGAAGAACGACAACCACCGGAAACATCCATTCTACAACAACATGAATATCGCTCTGAACTATCCCCTTTAACAACGACAGAGAGAGAGAGAGATGACGAAACTCTCGAACAGAAACTAACTTTGTTGAAAGGTCCCGACGACACACTGAGTGTAATATATACACTGCTCAAAAACATAAAGGGAACACTAAAATAACACATCCTAGATCTGAATGAATGAAATATTCTTATTAAATATTTCTTTCTTTACATAGTTGAATATTACTGACAACAAAATCACACGAAAATTATCAATGGAAATCAAATTTATCAACCCATGGAGGTCTGGATTTGGAGTCACACTCAAAATTAAAGTGGAAACCACACTACAGGCTGATTCAACTTTGATGTAATGTCCTTAAAACAAGTCCAAATGAAGCTCAGTAGTGTGTGTGGCCTCCACGTGCCTGTATGACCTCCCTACAACGCCTGGGCATGCTCCTTATGAGGTGGCGGATGGTCTCCTGAGGATCTCCTCCCCAGACCTGGACTAAAGCATCCGCCAACTCCTGGACAGTCTGTGGTGCAACGTGGCGTTGGTGGATGGGCGAGACATGATGTCCCAGATGTGCTCAATTGGATTCAGGTCTGCTGAGGAGCGGGCAGGCCAGTCCATAGCATCAATGCCTTACTCTTGCAGGAACTGCTGACACTCCAACCACATGAGGTCTAGCATTGTCTTGCATTAGGAGGAACCAGGGCCAACCGCACCAGCATATGGTCTCACAAGTCTGAGGATCTCATCTCGGTACCTAATGGCAGTCAGGCTACCTCTGGCGAGCACATGGAGGGCTGTGCGGCCCCCAAAGAAATGCCACCCAACACCATGACTGACCCACCGCAAAACCGGTCATGCTGGAGGATGTTGCAGGCAGCAGAACGTTCTCCACTGCGTCTCAGACTGTCACGTCTGTCACATGTGCTCAGTGTGAACCTGCTTTCATCTGTGAAGAGGTATTTCCGGGTTGGAGCGAGCGATCGCATCCGCGCTTCGGTCTGCAGGTTGTATAACTTTTTCATTACATTTCATTACATTTCATTATAGTACAACGGTCTGATTTGTCTAATCTTAGCAATTTCTTCTTAGCTAGCTACATAGTCGTCGTTGTATCAAAGATAATTGCGTAATTATCGTATTTCGTCGTCTCTATCTGCCCAACACGTTCTCACCGTCTACCGTAGCACTGTAGTAACTATCACACTCAACTGAACGACTTGATTAGTGTAGTGTTAGCTAGCTACATAGTTGTCTTTGCTGTCTTCGTATCCAAGATAATTGTGTAGTTAGAGTGTGTAGTCTTAGAGTGATTATCTTAATTTACCGAGGTTAGCTAGCCAGCTATTTTGTCGTCCTTAACGTAGGAGACACTCCTAGCTAGCCAATAGCCAGCCAACGTCTACTGAATAGAACTTTCGCATTCCGGTCGCATTCCGCTTCGCTCCACAGGTAGTATCATATTTTCATTTCATTTCATTACAGTCCCAACGGTGTGATTTGTTTGATCGTAGCTAGCTACATAGCTAGCTACATAGCCGTCTTTGTTTCAAAGATAATTGTGTAGTCTAGAGCGATTTTCTAGGTTAGCTAGCCAGCTATTGTCGTTCTCCTAACGCAACGTAACGTAACCAACACTGCTAGCTAGCCAGCTGGCCCAACAGCATTGTAGAAACTTCACACTCACGGAACGACTTGATTAGGGTAGTGTCAACAACGCCTAGCCTACCTCAGCAGTACTGTATCATTTAATCATTTTAGTCAATTAGATTCTTGCTACGTAAGCAACTTTCTGAACATTCGAGGCGTGTAGTCCACTTGTCATTCAATCTCCTCTGCATTAGCGTAGCCTCTTCTCTAGCCTGTCAACTATGTGTCTGTCTATCCCTGTTCTCTCCTCTCTGCACAGACCATACAAACGCTCCACACCGCATGGCCGCGGCCACCTAATCTGGTGGTCCCAGCGCGCACGACCCACGTGGAGTTCAGGTCTCCGGTAGCCTCTGGAACTGCCGATCTGCGGCCAACAAGGCAGAGTTCATCTCAGCCTATGCCTCCCTCAGTCCCTCGACTTCTTGGCTCTGACGGAAACATGGATCACCACAGACAACACCGCTACTCCTACTGCTCTCTCTTCGTCCGCCCACGTGCTCTCGCACACACCCGAGAGCTTCTGGTCAGCGGGGTGGTGGCACCGGGATCCTCATCTCTCCCAAGTGGTCATTCTCTCTTTCTCCCCTTACCCATCTGTCTATCGCCTCCTTTGAATTCCATGCTGTCACAGTTACCAGCCCTTTCAAGCTTAACATCCTTATCATTTATCGCCCTCCAGGTTCCTCGGAGAGTTCATCAATGAGCTTGATGCCTTGATAAGCTCCTTTCCTGAGGACGGCTCACCTCTCACAGTTCTGGGCGACTTTAACCTCCCACGTCTACCTTTGACTCATTCCTCTCTGCCTCCTTCTTTCCACTCCTCTCCTCTTTTGACCTCACCCTCTCACCTTCCCCCTACTCACAAGGCAGGCAATACGCTCGACCTCATCTTTACTAGATGCTGTTCCTCCACTAACCTCATTGCAACTCCCCTCCAAGTCTCCGACCACTACCTTGTATCCTTTTCCCTCTCGCTCTCATCCAACACTTCCCACACTGCCCCTACTCGGATGGTATCGCGCCGTCCCAACCTTCGCTCTCTCTCCCCGCTTCTCTCTCCTCTTCCATCCTATCATCTCTTCCCTCTGCTCAAACCTTCTCCAACCCTATCTCCTGATTCTGCCTCCTCAACCCTCCTCTCCTCCCTTTCTGCATCCTTTGACTCTCTATGTCCCCTATCCTCCAGGCCGGCTCGGTCCTCCCCTCCCGCTCCGTGGCTCGACGACTCATTGCGAGCTCACAGAACAGGGCTCCGGGCAGCCGAGCGGAAATGGAGGAAAATTCGCCTCCCTGCGGACCTGGCATCCTTTCACTCCCTCCTCTCTACATTTTCCTCCTCTGTCTCTGCTGCTAAAGCCACTTTCTACCACTCTAAATTCCAAGCATCTGCCTCTAACCCTAGGAAGCTCTTTGCCACCTTCTCCTCCCTCTTGAATCCTCCTCCCCCCTCCTCCCTCTCTGCAGATGACTTCGTCAACCATTTTGAAAAGAAGGTCGACGACATCCGATCCTCGTTTGCTAAGTCAAACGCCACCGCATTCAACTGAGACTGCTCTTCTCTGTATCACGGAGGCGCTCCGCACTGCTAAAGCTAACTCTCTCTCCTCTGCTCTCATCCTTCTAGACCTATCGGCTGCCTTCGATACTGTGAACCATCAGATCCTCCTCTCCACCCTCTCCGAGTTGGGCATCTCCGGCGCGGCCCACGCTTGGATTGCGTCCTACCTGACAGGTCGCTCCTACCAGGTGGCGTGGCGAGAATCCGTCTCCTCACCACGTGCTCTCACCACTGGTGTCCCCCAGGGCTCTGTTCTAGGCCCTCTCCTATTCTCGCTATACACCAAGTCACTTGGCTCTGTCATAACCTCACATGGTCTCTCCTATCATTGCTATGCAGACGACACACAATTAATCTTCTCCTTTCCCCCTTCTGACGACCAGGTGGCGAATCGCATCTCTGCATGTCTGGCAGACATATCAGTGTGGATGACGGATCATCACCTCAAGCTGAACCTCGGCAAGACGGAGCTGCTCTTCCTCCCGGGGAAGGACTGCCCGTTCCATGATCTCGCCATCACGGTTGACAACTCCATTGTGTCTCGTCCCAGAGCGCTAAGAACCTTGGCGTGATCTGGACAACACCCTGTCGTTCTCAAATAACATCAAGGCGGTGGCCCGTTCCTGTAGGTTCATGCTCTACAACATCCGCAGAGTACGACCCTGCCTCACACAGGAAGAGGCGCAGGTCTAATCCAGGCACTTGTCATCTCCCGTCTGGATTACTGCAACTCGCTGTTGGCTGGGCTCCCTGCCTGTGCCATTAAACCCTACAACTCATCCAGAACGCCGCAGCCCGTCTGGTGTTCAACCTTCCCAAGTTCTCTCCGTCACCCCGCTCCTCCGCTCTCTCCACTGGCTTCCAGTTAAGCTCGCATCCGCTACAAGACCATGGTGCTTGCCTACGGAGCTGTGAGGGGAACGGCACCTCAGTACCTCCAGGCTCTGATCAGGCCCTACACCCAAACAAGGGCACTCGTTCATCCACCTCTGGCCTGCTCGCCTCCCTACCACTGAGGAAGTACAGTTCCCGCTCAGCCCAGTCAAAACTGTTCGCTGCTCTGGCCCCCCAATGGTGGAACAAACTCCCTCACGACGCCAGGACAGCGGAGTCAATCACCACCTTCCGGAGACACCTGAAACCCCACCTCTTTAAGGAATACCTAGGATAGGATAAAGTAATCCTTCTCACCCCCTCCCCCCCCTTAAAAGACCTAGATGCACTATTGTAAGTGGCTGTTCCACTGGATGTCATAAGGTGAAAGCACCAATTTGTAAGTCGCTCTGGATAAGAGCGTCTGCTAAATGACTTAAATGTAAAATGTAAATGTAAGAGCACAGGACGCCAGTGGCTTAATTTGCCAATCTTGGTGTTCTCTGGCAAATGCCAAACGTCCTGCACGGTGTTGGGCTGTAAGCACAACCCCCACCTGTGGACGTCGGGCCCTCATACCACCCTCATGGAGTCTGTTTCTGACCGTTTGAGCAGACACATGCACTTTTGTGGCCTGCTGGAGGTCATTTTACAGGGCTCTGGCAGTTCTGCTTCTGTTCCTCCTTGCACAAAGGCGGAGGTAGCGGTCCTGCTGCTGGGTTGTTGCCCACCATGTACTGACCTGTCTCCTGGTAGCGCCTCCATGCTCTGGACACTACGCTGACAGACACAGCAAACCTTCTTGCCACAGCTCGCATTGATGTTCCATCCTGGATGAGCTGCACTACCTGAGCCACTTGTGTGGGTTGTAGACTCCGTCTCATGCTACCACTAGAGTGAAAGCACCGCCAGCATTCAAAAGTGACCAAAACATCAGCCAGGAAGCATAGGAACTGAGAAGTGGTCTGTGGTCACCACCTGAAGAACCACTCCTTTATTGGGGGTGTCTTGCTAATTGCCTATAATTTCCACCGGTTGTCTATTCCATTTGCACAACAGCATATGAAATGTATTGTCAATCAGTGTTGCTTCCTAAGTGGACAGTTTGATTTCACAGAAGTGTGATTGACTTAGTTTATTTTATTTTATTTTTACAGGGACAGTGCACATTAATCAACGTTTCAGTAAAAGTGCCGGTTTTAGCCAGCCGGCTAATTTTCAACCGCAGTCCCTGGGCAGGTTATTAAAAACAATTACAATATAGACAATAGCACCATAGAACAAGCAAGACATAGCAACATAGGACAAGCAAGACATAGCATACAGACAGAGCAACATAGAACAAAAAGCAGCAAGACAAAATTCATAAAAGCAACAAAGTGTTTCCACACCTCACAAGCTACAGACAACAGACAACATGGAAAGCGGCAACACACAGCTAGGGACCATGTTCACAAATCTGATTGACCTTTAGCCAGGTCTTCAAGCATTTTGTGAAAGTGTGATATGTGGTGCAGTTATGTGTGTCTGATGGCAGTGTATTCCAGACATGGGAAGCTCTCACAGAGAATGCAGATTTACTAAAGGTGCTTTTCCTTAGGGAACTATACAGTCACCTCTCATGGCAGACCTTGTGGATCTGCTGCCATATGTCTGGGTTTTCTGTTTAACAAAAATATTGAGTGGAGGGGGAGCCAGGCCATTAAGGATCTTGAATACAAGACATGCGTCGGTGTATTGCACAAGATTTTCCCAACTCAAGAGCTCATGCTTTCTAAGGATGTGACAATGATGATGGCTATTGGGCTTCCTATCAAGCACTTTGAGAGCCTGTTTGTAGACAGACTGAATAGGTTTTAATGTTGTACAGCAAGCTTGGGCCCAACTAGTCAAGCAGTATGTTAAGTGGGGAGTATCATAGATTTGAAGTACAGTTTTGCTACCTCTGTAGTCAAACAATTTCGTATAAATCGGAAATTAGCTAGATTGAATTTAGTTATTTGAATTACCTTTTTCACATGCTTTTAAAAGAGAGGTTGGAATCAAGTATGATGCCAAGGTACTTAAAATCGGATACCACCTGGAGCTTCTCCCTGACACATAGACATCTGGCTCAGTAGCATCTGTTGCCCTCTTTGTGAAGAACATGCAAACAGTTTTTTCACATTGAGATGCAAACACGAGTCACTGAGCCACTTTGTAACCTGGACCATTACAGTAGTGAGTTCTTGTGCAGCTTAGTTACATTGTGTTGTTTAAGTGTTCCCTTTATTTTTTTTTAGCAGTGTATATTGATTGCATTTTTTCCTGAATGGGTGAGCTTTCATGTGCAAAGGTTTAGCATTTCAATTGTTATAATTATCAACTTTGTCGTGTCTCATCTCAGTTGACCCCCACTTCCCCTTTTGTCCACCAAGCCGCGATTCGGTTTATCCCACTAGGGAAACTCCATTATCATTTCCTTGTAACTATCTGTTTGTTTATGCATTTCTGTGAATTACTTAGTAAATAAATGATTTAAGACAATTGATGTATGGATGACTTATAGTGAAGACTGAGTTCGTGCAGATAACCAACAATTTACGGCGTTTGGAATGAGACTAACGTGAGGTAAAGTAAATAATTAATTAATTCAAAGACTAACTGATCAGATATAAAATATATGAAAGGTTTTATTAGGAAATTATAACTTTGTAATCTGAATATTTTCCTTGGTGCCTGGACTTCCTAGTTAATTACAGTTACATGATTAATCAGTTTGATCGCGTAATACTAATTACAGAGAATCTTTCATAAAAACTAAGTCTTCAATTTAATGATAGTAAAGACACAACACGTGTGTTATTTCATAGTTTATGTCTTCACTATTTTTCTACAATGTAGAAAATAGTCAAATAAAGAAAAACCCTGAAAAGTTGAAACTCATTGAACTACATTACCCTAGCAGTAGGCAAGCTGCTTATGCTGAAAAGCCTTGTTAGTGCATAGGGTAAATTAGCTTTTGGATTTCCTGTTTTTTGGGGGGATTCAGACAAAAGCTAATATTTCACTTAACTTTTTGTATTAATATGTTACAGGTTTCTAGTGATGCTTACAAAGACAATTTCCTCTGGGCTGTACATTAATTCACTTTCTTTTGCTTTCTGTGTAAGGGACAATACAAACAAGACAATAATGAAGAGAAAGAGATTCATCTCTTTTATTCCCTGTAAACACCATATATACATATTGGATCTGGAATATTAAAAACATTTGACCATTTTACAGAAGATCATATCTACAAATGTATAATAATCACAGTTTGAATATTCAATCAAACAGAGCACATTGAACAACACCAAGACAATCAACAGAAAATACCAACATCTCGCTATAGTCAGTCATAATTTTACACTCACAACACATCTGTCCATATTGCTAATTTCACTGTTACGGGAGACACATTTACCACTCTCTCTCTTTGTGGACTGGTCTCCCAGGCAAATAACATATTCATTTAACATTGCTCCAATGTTTTCATGTTGTGAGAATGTAGGCCTAGGTTGGACCACACATGGGAGTGCTTGACCCTTTTCACAATTCAAATGGTACTTTCCAGCAACTATGGTGGATGCGGAACTAGGCCAGTGCATGGCTTAGTAGTGTGAAACGGGTACTAGAGTTATGCTTCCAATTGTTTTGTTGTCATGGAGGACACATTTCTTTAACCATAAGAGTACCACATTATCCACAGTCACTACATTTGTCTTACCAAGATATCTAGTATGTTGTTCACTTGACAATCAAATTAAACAGTAATGAAACGATTCAGGCAAATGATTTTGTGTCAAATGAACAATAATTGTTGCCTTTGTAACATAATAAGTTACAAAAATCATTGATTGGTGAAAGTCTTCATTGGTTGAAGATACTCTACAACGTTAATCTTTAAGCCATATCAACAGTTTGCTGATCAATGATAAACTGTTTTACCCATAGTGTATATAGCTCTGTTTCTGGGGTATTTGGGTAACTCAGTGCATAATAACGAGATGTCCGCCAGCCATTTCATTATGTTAATGTATTTATTCAGATGAATTCCTTCTTGAATATTCTCTCAAGCTGCTCCTGAAAAATCGATTGACTAATTTGCCCACGCTGCATGTTCTCTACGCACTGTTGCGGAGTAGAGAGCCAGGCTGGGAATCCTGTGTTTTAGATTTGCCAAGTTGAAAGGGTGCAAAAAGAACAGTAGTGTTTCCCCTAGATTTTTTTCCCCTAGGCGGGAAGCCCTCATACCAACAAGCCGTAAACATCAAATTACACAAATCGATCCTGTGATTGTTCAATAGCGGGGGGCCAAGTAGACTTGTTTGGGGAAGAAGGCATCCCACCTAAACAATGGTGGGAGAAACACTAAAATCCCAGAGTCAAGAGGGGCCTCCTTTACACTATAGTCGAAATAGTTACACATAGGTGACAAAAAACAAATGGGGGAAAATAACTACAACCAAAGACTGCAGCTTAGGAGCTAGTCTTCATCAGAATTCTCCATACTTCTGTGTGTGTGTGGTGTGTTGGTTGTAGCATAGGCAGCCGTGGCTGAGGAAAAGTCACTCTTTATCATGTCCTTGGCAGAAGACAGTGTGTTGCAGGTGCATGTCAGCTCCTCTGCGAGTGGTCGGTTGTTGTGTTGTTTACACCCATCCCTGGGACCATACGCCTCTAGCTCGGCCAGGTGACCCTCACTATGACAGCTGAAGAACATACTGGTGAAGAAGCAAATGGGGGGGGCTACAATGCTTTGTCCTACAAATTAATGACAGTAAAAACAAGGGAGTGTGTGAGAAAGGATGGAAACAAACAATTGAATATAAAATAATATTATAAAAGATTTCCTTCAGTGAATGGACAAAATGAAGAACAAAAAGGAGAGAGCAATGGACTTGATTTTAAACTAAAGAAAAGCAAAGAAAACATTTAATGCCAATCAAAAACAACAGAAATAAATAAATCACATTAAATTAACAACTAAAGACCAGCCCTAGATTATCCAGCTGAACTCATTATTATTTATACAACTTCATAGTAGGACATTTGGGGTCAAGCCAGGAGTTCTTCTTTGACATTGGTGTTTGCAGAATGTAGGCCAACTAGCGAATCGTGACTCCAGATACTTTGTCATAAATCGAACATTTGATGTCAATGGGAGATATGCATACAAATACAAGTTATGAATGATCATCTCAAGTATCATTTTTGCCTTAAGTGCTTTGTAGGGCTACGGTGAGAAAGGAAAGTGGAGCCTGGTGGACAAATGTCTGAATGGTTGTGGCTTGAGTGCATTAGTAGTCTTTAGTTACTGGTTCACAGTGAGAGTACTACTGTATGCGTTAGGGGTCACAGCGGTAATTCAAAAATATATTCAGCAAATTGGCACAAACACTTTTTTGGGAGAGAAATAAGGATTGGCATGCACACGGACCTGCATTAGCAACTGGCTTCAGAAAATGCTAACCAACATAATCCTTTCAATTCATTCATAAATAAAGCTATCCTTGGCATCCCGGGAAAGTGTATTAGATTATGCGGGGGGGGGGGGGGGGTAGTAGGGCAATCCATTGGTCAGAGGATCTGAGTACTCATCCCATTGGAGAGAAGAGTTGAGAACATGGGGGTTATCAAAAAGAACAGGCGACTGGTATTCAACATTCAAATTTCTCCTTTACACTGCGTGTGTGCATGTGTGTGCGTGTGTGTGTTCGCATGTGTGTGTCTCAGTTAAATTCTTGATGTGGCACAAGATAGTTAGTTGGTGGGGTCTTCAACATTCCCTCTTCACTTGGTCCTCTATAATTTCCTTCAGACACTGTCGTCTAGCATGCGCAACTTCCTCTGAGCAATGTCCTCCAGCTATCGTTGCTGTTTGATAAGTCGCTCAATCTCCGCCCCTAACGTCTGAAGATTTTCCTACAGAGAGATGGAGAGAGACAGAGAGACACAGAGAGAGAGAGAGAGAGAGAGAGAGAGAGAGAGAGATCAGGCAACCCATTCAACAGTGAAATATTCTGAGCTGGACTACATCGTTTCCCATTTGGAGTCCTTCGCCTTGCACATTTCTAGGTCATCAAAGTTAGAAGACTGGAGAAATGGAAGATGAAAATGAGGACAGAGAGAGAGAGTACAAGACAGAGAGAGGGAACAAGATGGTGAAAAAGACACAGAAGAAAGAACGAGAGAAAAACAGTGAAAAACAGAAAGATGCTTGCAGCAGGGATGGATGTGTATCGTCTTGGTGCTTTCCTCAGAGACTGATTGCCTGATCACCCCAGTAGACTAATCCTTCTACCATGGGCAATGCTCTGCTGGTCAAATAATTGGGCATCAAACCTGGGTCTTCTGTGCAACTCAAAACCTCAATAACCCACTGAGCTTAAGTCTAGGAATTTGTTCTGGGAGCTAACATGGGATTTTGGGTTTCAGTCAAGGTAACTCATAATGCGATTTTAGTTCACCAAACCAGCGCTCTGTTACACAGGTACTGTATCTTACGTGTATTTATTTATTTAACTAGGCAAGTCAGTTTAAGAACACATTCTTATTTACAATGACGGCTTACCCCGGCCAAACCCTCCCCTAATCAGGAGCCCGCAGCGATGTGTCTCTCCAACAGCACCCTGGAGAGGAGCGCTGGGAATGTACAAAATAAATATTTTGCGTCCCTGCCTTTTACAAGGTGGTCACATGGCGACATCAGCGCTCAGCTAAAAAGCCAATATGCCAGTGGTTGAGAGAAATTGTAGGTTGTTTTTAGACTTTTTCTTTAGGTTTTATGTGTTGGAGTCTTGGTCAGTTTAGCTCAGAAAATGCCACCCTCGTCAATCTGCCACCATTGGTGGCCACCTAATCCTGCTTAATGAGCGGGCCGGCCCTGTGTGTGCATAAAAGAGTTTCCACTGCAATTTGTTGCTTCATCTTTATTCCAAAAATAATGTAATGTACATTTTTCTAGTTTGCATCATGCCTGTTCTTTTATGTGTCAGGTAATTCATCTGCATAAAATGGTTGGATGGAAACATGGTTACTGACTGATAGTGCAGGGGTATGTAGTGTGAGCAGAAGTTAATTGTATAGCTTAATAAACTGAACTCTGGGGCTTTTATTCCCAGCAACACAAGGTGAGACAGTGTGTTCGGGGGACCCACCTTGAGTGTGATGTTCTTGAGCAGCGTGTCCTCCAGCACGGCCTGCAACTTCCTGTTGATCTCCAGCGAGAGGTCAAGGGTCAGGCCGCTGTCAGCCGGGTGGGAGGTGTATAGGGAGGCCATAATGCCCCCCCGCCTGCCAAATTGGGCTTTGTTAAAGTCTGAGGCCTCTGAAGAGAGGGCGCCCGACTCCTCTCTCAGCACATAGCTCTGGATGATCCTGTAGGGGGCAGAGAAACAATAGTCCAGTCAGTTGCGCACATTAGACTACCATTTCAGGTGACTGCCATCCACACTCAATACCCACAGGGCTGCCATTTTAAACTGTTGGGCACATTCAATCAGAGCCCTAATGGCAGTAGTTGTGCACATAAGAGTTCATTAAGCAGGTCACCACAGGAGAGTGTTGCCAAGATCCTATTAACCAAAATCACCCATCTAATCAGTGTCTTCAGCTCCAAATCATAGTCTATAAACAAGCTACAATGATCAACAATAAATGCAACAACTTCAAATATTTCAGAAATCAGTCAATTGAAATAAATTCATTAGGCCCTAATCTGTGGATTTCACATGACGGTGAATACAGATATGCATCGGTTGGTCACAGATACCTATAAAAATAAGGTAGGGGGGCCTCCCGAGTGGCACAGCGGTCTATGATAGCTAAAGTATAATAGCTAAAGAGATGGAGAAAACACATGTCTCCAGATTACATCTTCAAACTAAGGGCAACTGTGGCAAGGAGACGCGTCCATCATGCATGAGGATGTATACGGTTAAGATAGACTAGCGTTAGCTAGCTACCTTTTCAGATATTACACATTTCTAATTTTGACAGAAAATGGTTTCATTTCAAGCTAAAGTGTACTGTTAGCTAGCTAGCTAACATTAGCTGGCTGGCTCCTAGCTGACGCTATTATTTATATACCAGAGCTGTTTGCTTTGCTAGTTAGAGCCTAATGTTAGCTCCCAGCAGATTCATGCAGGGTAGCAATGACATGATTTGGCACTATGTTCATTGTTGTTTAAATACCTAACGTTAGGTGGCCTGCTCATTAGCTAACGTTACGTGACATGTGTGATCTTAGAAGTTGTTTACATAGCTAGGTTCATTGTTTCCCTAGCTAGCTAGCTACACATCTATCTAGCTAGCTACAAGTATTACAACACCCGGTGAATATGGCCGGTGTCAGTAAACGTTGGCAAAAAAGCGTAATGAAATTGTTACCAGCAGAGCTGGTTAGGATGTTTTCATGTTATACAGAGGTAAACAAATCATTGGCCAGAGTGTGCGCTCTGAACGCTCCGAGAGCAAAACAAGATGGGCGGGGCTAAAGCTTAAGAAGGTGTAAATGATGCTGAATGGGTGTAGACAAATTAGAGCTCTTCACTAGATACTAAAACAGTTGGTCAATAGCAAAATTGACAGAAAATTGTGTCCCTTAAAAAACGTTTGCATAACCCTAACTCTTTTCTCCAGCTATCACTCAATAGTCTGGCTGCTGATAAAGTGTTTAATGTGATTAAACATGGTAAGGAGTAGCGTGTCCCCCCTAGCTTGTGATGTGTTCCATACTGTCTGTTTGGCTTTGGAGGTGGGCATGAATATGGATATGCCATCGTTAGTGATCGACACTCACGCACCATGGACCGAGCAGCTATAAATATCCGATAGTCTTGTTTGTCAGAAGAGGGGATGGACAAGAGTATGTGTGTTTGTGAGAGAGAGAGCGAACGAGTGAAATGCTTACTGGCTGACAAAACATTGATAAAGAGATGACGTGCCAATCCCCTACCAAAAATCACTCAAACACATCCTTCAAGAATCCACCAAGCACTCTAAAAAGGAATGACGTCATGTGACACCACCTGACTCTGTGACGGTGTCAGCAAATCAAAGCAGAGTTTGTAAGAGCAGAGTGAGTTAGCAGAGGCTAAAGCCAGGTTAAGGCTAAATTAAAGTTATTAGCTCCCATGGTAGAGACTCTGCTCGTCATTAGCATACACTTTGGTTAGACCTCTGCTAACCCTTACATTAGCATTAGTTTGCTGAATTTTCTAACCATTAGCATCATGTTTTGCTATGTTTCTGCTTGCCATTAGCTTCCTATTTGACTAAGTCTTCATGTTTTTCTAGGCTGCTTGTATTACCTGTTATAGCCATACTTTCCCAAGCATCTAGTGTGGCAAAACACAAACCATACCAACAGCGCAAGTAGACTAAACAGTTTTGTAGAACAAAAAAACTCAAATCCGATGGCAAGCCAAAACCTGCCAGTAAAACAAATCCTTATCAGTCTCCAACATCTCTCTTTTGCCGCAAGGAGAAAAAGTCCAAATAAGGGATTGAACTCAAAACCAACGGAGTTGTACATGTGTGCTTTATGCTGGGAGTGTTAACACTTCTCTCACTCACTTTGTCTTCTTGCGGATCTCCTCCACCAGCTGCTTGATGTGGTCCTCCATGAACTCTATCTTCTCCTGCTTGCGGGCGTGGGACTTCTGCAAACGCACAACACGCTCCACAAGCACGGCCTTGTCCACCTCGGGGTAGCTGTCCACCACCGTCGGGCCCGACTGGCTCTCCAGTGAGCGCTCCTCCATGCTGCTGCCGCCGTGCCGCGCATTCAGGGAGCCTGGAGAACATAACATAAATTCATTGTCTATCAAAACGTTTTCCTATCTTAAATTCCCAACCCCATGCACATACACACACACACACGAGAGGCTGGAACGGCACAGGCTCAGCCACAGAGGAGCGTCCGTGCAGCAGGTTAGTTGTTAAGTGCCTCAAGGGCACAAACATAGAAATCTAATTATTTTTCAGTAGGTGGCACCAGAGATTCTGATGCCAGCTACACTCTGGTCGCCGGCTCATTCCCCCAGATTTACCAAATCAGCCCTGGGATTTGAACGAGAAGGATGTCGGAGAGCATAGGACTTCTGTAGATTCCGTCTGCAGCAGTGCACCAACCCTGGTTTGTTCCAGCCTAGCACTAACACACCTGATTCAACTCATCCTGGTCTGCATTGAGGATTGTTTGATTGTGTTAGCGAAGGGCTGGAACAAAAGCACATACTGCAGTTCTTCAGGTCTGGAGTTATTAGTACTAGCCCTACTCCTCACGTCCTCATCTCCTTCTTAAAACCCATTGGATGAGAAAGCCAGAGGTCCTTCCCCTCTGACCTTTCCCTCCAATGGGCTGTGAGAAAGCAATGAGGAAAGAGGACTTGAGGAGAATGCAATTGAGATCTTCCCTAGCACACGCTAGCTAGCTGTTCATTATAACAATGTTTCCTTATTTATACCTTATGTGCATTACACTATGATATTTATATGCAATACAAAATGTATTGGCTATATAGAGTGAGGAATATACAATGATACAACGACTATAAGGTTAAAGTGCAGACTGTGAGGGAATTTCCATCCATATCGCATGAAGCGTTTAGAAATTACAGCACTTTTTGATTATTTACCAATGAATGGTAAATGTATTGTGTCATTACTAGCAATTCATTAAGGATTATCTGTAGTCATAGCAGCATCTACTTTAATGTAGTGTTTAGAAACATATGATATTGTAATTTACAATAACAGTGACTCCAAAATGACAAAATTAGGCATCTCAGGGATTTGTGGTATATGGCAAATATACCACGGCTAAGGGCTGTTCTTATACACGACGCAACGTGGAGTGCCTGGATACAGCTTTCGGCCAGTAACCGAAAGATGGCTGGATCGAATCCCAAACGCTGACAAAGTAAAAATCTGTCGTTCTGTCTCTGAACAAGGCAGTTAACACACTGTTCCCCGGTAGGCCGTCATTGTAAATAACAATTGGTTCTTAACTGACTTGCCTAGTAAAATAAAGGTTAAATCAAATAAATATACCACAAACCCCCCGAGGTGCCTTATTATCTGGTTACCAACGTAAATAGAGCAGTAAAAATACATGTTTTGTCATACCCGTGGTATACAGTCTGATATACCACCGCTGTCAAACAATCATAATTCAGGCTTCGAACCACCCAGTTTATAATACATTATTTACTATAAATTTCGATTGGGCACAAAATAATCTGAAACAACCAAAACAAACGGCAAATGCATCCAACAAGTTAGTTGCAAATGCAAGGAATATGGGACCAAATAGAAAACTTTATCCTACTTTAATACACATAAGTGAATTTTCCCAAATACATTTGGTGCCATAAATATGTACAAAAATTGCTCTGATTTCTAAACAGTTCACCCGATATGCATGAAAATACACGATAAAACTGACAGTCTGTAGTTAGATCTGTTATGGTGACCGTATTAAACGCCACACCGGTGGTCACGAGTCATGAAGGTCGTAAAAATTCCATGTGACCGTCCAGTCACGGTAATTAGGCTTCTTCAAGCTCTGATGCGGCTGATAGCCTTCCAAACTTGCTAACTGCCTGGTACTCAGCACTCGATTGTCCCTCTAATCACTCTGACATCAATAAAAATGTAATATAACACTTCTACAGGCTATGGAATTGCGTGAGAAAACAGTGATGGCCTCTATTACAGTAAAAAGAGGAGGATCCCATCAGCTACAGTGGGGAGAACAAGTATTTGATACACTGCCGATTTTGCAGGTTTTCCTACCCACAAAAAATGTAGAGGTCTGTAATTTTTTATCATTGGTACACTTCAACTGTGAGAGACAGAATCTAAAACAAAAATCCAGAAAATCACATTGTATGATTTTTAAGTAATTAATTTTCATTTTATTGCATGACATAAGTATTTGATACATCAGAAAAGCAGAACTTAATATTTGGTACAGAAACCTTTGTTTGCAATTACAGAGATCATACGTTTCCTGTAGTTCATGACCAGGTTTACACACACTGCATTAGGGATTTGGCCAACTCCTCCATTCAGACCTTCTCCAGATCCTTCAGGTTTCGGGGCTGTCGCTGGGCAATACAGACTTTCAGCTCCCTCCAAAGATGTTCTATTGGGTGCAGGTCTGGAGACTGGCTAGGCCACTCCAGCACCTTGA
>NW_027037430.1:0-19512 GCF_034236695.1 Oncorhynchus nerka
CTTTTATGTGGCAACAGGTCACAAATAGTGTTGCTGTGATGGCACACTGGTATTTCACCCAGTAGATATGGGAGTTTATCAAAATTGGATTTGTTTTCGAATTCTTTGTGGAGATGTGTAATCTGAGGGAAATATGTATCTCTAATATGGTCATACGTTGGACAGGAGGTTAGTAAGTGCAGCTCACTTTCCACCTCATTTTGTGGGCAGTGTGCACATAGCCTGTCTTCTCTTGAGAGCTAGGTCTGTCTACGGCGGCCTTTCTAAATAGCAAGGCTATGCTCACAAAGTCTGTACATAGTCAAAGCTTTCCTTAAGTTTGGGTCAGTCACAGTGGTCAGGTATTCTGCCGCTGTGTACTCTCTGTTTAGGGCCAAATAGCAGTCTAGTTCACTCAGTTGTTTTGTTAAATCTTTCCAATGTGTTAAGTAATTATCTTTTTGTTTTCTCATGACTTGGTTGGGTCTAATTGTGCTGCTGTCCTGGGGCTCTGTGGGGTGTGTTTGTGTTTGTGAACAGAGCCCCAGGACCAGCTTGTTTAGGGGACTCTTCTCCAGGTTCATCTCTCTGTAGGTGATGGCTTTGTTATGGAAGATTTGGGAATCGCTTCCTTTTAGGTGGTTGTAGAATTTTACAGCTCTTTTCTGGATTTTGATATTTTGATATTCTGGATTTTGATATTTTGATCTGCTCTGCATTATTTGGTGTTCTACGTTGTACACGGAGGATATTTTTGCAGAATTCTGCATGCAGAGTCTCAATTGGTGTTGGTCCCATTTTGTGAAGTCTTGGTTGGTGAGCGGACCCCAGACCTCACAACCATAAAGGACAATGGGTTCTATGACTGATTCAAGTATTTTTAGCCAAATCCTAATTGGTATGTTGAAATGTATGTTCCTTTTGATGGCATAGAATGCCCTTCTTGCCTTGTCTCTCAGATCGTTCACAGCTTTGTGGAAGTTGTGACGCTGATGTCGCACTGATGTTTAGGCCAAGGTATGTATAGTTTTTGTGTGCTCTAGAGCAACAGTATCTAGATGGAATTTGTATTTGTGGTCATTGCGACTGGACCTTTTTTGGAACACCATTATTTTGGTCTTACTGAGATTTACTGTCAGGGCCCAGGTCTGACAGAATCTGTGCAGAAGATCTAGGTGCTGCTGTAGGCCCTCCTTGGTTGGTGACAGAAGCACCAGATTATCATCAAACAGTAGACATTTGACTTCGGATTCTAGTAGGGTGAGGCCGGGTGCTGCAGACTTTTCTAGTGCCTGCGCCAATTCGTTGATGTATATGTTGAAGAGGGTGGGGCTTAAGCTGCATCCCTGTCTCACCCCACGATATATATGTTGAAGAGGGTGGGGCTTAAGCTAAATCCCTGTCCCACCCCACGACCCTGTGTGAAGAAATGTGTGTGTATTTTGCGAATTTTAACCACACACTTGTTGTTTGTGTACATGGATTTTATAATGTCGTATGTTTTACCCCCAACACCACTTTCCATCAATTTGTATAGCAGACCCTCATGCCAAATTGAGTCGAAGGCTTTTTGAGGAAATCAACAAAGCATGAGAAGACTTTGCCTTTGTTTTGGTTTGTTTGGTTGTCAATTACGGTGTGCAGGGTGAATACATGGTCTGTTGTTCTGTAATTTGGTAAAAAAAATAATTTGACATTTGCTCAATATATTGTTTTCATTGAGGAAATGTACGAGTCTGCTGTTAATGATAATGAAGAGGATATTCCCAAGTTTACTGTTGACGCATATTCCACGGTAGTTATTGGGGTTAAATTTGTCTCCACTTTTGTGGATTGGGGTGATCAGTCATTGGTTCCAAATATTGGGGAAGATGCCAGAGCTAAGGATGATGTTAAAGAGTTTTAGTATAGCCAATTGGAATTTGTTGTCTGTATATTTGATAATTTCATTAAGGATACCATCAACACCACAGGCCTTTTTGGGTTGGAGGGTTTTTATTTTGTCCTGTAACTCGTTCAAGGTAATTGGAGAATCCAGTGGGTTCTGGTAGTCTTTAATCGTTGATTCTAAGATCTGTATTTGATCATGTGTATGTTTTTGCTCTTTATTCTTTGTTATAGAACCAAAAAGATTGGAGAAGTGGTTTACCCATACATCTCCATTTTGGATAGATAATTCTTTGTGTTGTTGTTTGTTTAGTGTTTTCCAATTTTCCCAGAAGTGGTTAGAGTCTATGGATTCTTCAATTACATTGAGCTGATTTCTGACGTGCGTATTTCCGTAGTGTATTTCTGTATTGTTTTAGTGATTCACCATAGTGAGGGCGTAGACTCAGGTATTCCGGGTCTCTATGTTTTTGGTTGGACAGGTTTCTCAATTTCTTTCTTAGATTTTGCATTCTTCATCAAACCATTTGTCATTATTGTTCATTTTCTTCGGTTTTCTATTTGAGATTTTTAGATTTGATAGGGAAGCTGAGGGGTCAAATATACTGTTAAGATTTTCTACTGCCAAGTTTACACCTTCACTATTGCAGTGGAACGTTTTACCCAGGAAATTGTCTAGAAGGGATTGAATTTGTTGTTGCCTAATTGTTTTTTTGGTAGGTTTCCAAACTGCATTCCTTCCATCCATAGCATTTCTTAATGTTACTCAGTTCCTTTGGCTTTGATGCCTCGTGATTGAGTATTGTTCTGTTCAAGTAGACTGTGATTTTGCTGTGGTCTGATAGGGGTGTCAGTGGGCTGACTGTGAACACTCTGAGAGACTCTGGGTTGAGGTCAGTGATAAAGTAGTCTACAGTACTACTGACAAGAGATGAGCTATAGGTGTACCTACCATAGGAGTCCCCTCGAATCCTACCATTGACTATGTACATACCCAGCGTGCGACAGAGCTGCAGGAGTTGTGACCCGTTTTTGTTTGTTATGTTGTCATAGTTGTGCCTAGGGGGGCATATGGGGGAGGGAATGCTGTCACCTGCAGGCAGGTGTTTGTCCCCCTGTGTGCTGAGGGTGTCAGGTTTTGTCCGGTTCTGGCATTTAGGTCGCCACAGACTAGTACATGTCCCTGGGCCTGGAAATTATTGATTTCCCCCTCCAGGATGGAGAAGCTGTCTTCATTAAAGCATGGGGATTCTAGTGGGGGGATATAGGTAGCACACAGGAGGACATTTTTCTCTGTTAAGATCATTTCCTTTTGAATTTCTAGCCAAATGTAAAATGTTCCTGTTTTGATTAATGTAATGGAGTGAGTTAGGTCTGCTCTATACCAAATTAGAATACCCCCTGAGTCCCTTCCCTGTTTCACACCTGGTAGTTTGGTGGATGGGACTACCAGCTCTCTGTAACCTAGAGGGCAACCAGTGGGTCTGTCTCCTCTATACCAGGTTTCTTGCAGGATGACAATGTAAGTATTATTGATTTCTTTGGTGAAGTCCGGGTTCCTGCTCCAGGAGTCCAGGATGATATAGTGAAGGCTTTTTGTTCCGTAAAGTGTCCAATGTTGTTGGTCATGGTTTGGCCTCAGGCCAGTAAGTGTGAGCAGAGCCTGCTGAGCATCTGGTACATGCCATTGGCTTGGGCGAGTGTGAGGGTGGGGGTTGGGACTGTTTGCCGGCTCACTACCTGGGCGTATGTGTGGCTTCCATGTTGAGGCCCTCTTTGCGGGGGTGGGGTGCATGGGGTGGGCAGGAGTGGCATAGGTCTGATCTGAGGGGGCCTAAATGGGGTGTGGGCATGGTTAACATAGGGGGTGTTGATTGGTTGGGGTGGGGGTGTGGATGTGTCTGGGTGTGCTGTGGTCTGGATGTAAGTCCTCTTGGCGTGGGTCCTCTATGTGTAGGTCCAGGGGGTGGTCCTGCAGGTCTTGGAGGGTGTCTCGCTGGTCTGGGTGGGGTGTCTATTGATCTGTTCCTCCTGTGTGAAGTGTTGGGGATACGTTTGAGAGCGATGTCCTTTAGAGTCCGCGCAAAGGTGGGCACTGCTGCCTTGTAGAGTTGGACCTGGTCATAGAGGCTGTTCAAGTCCAGGGTGGAGTGATGGGCCAGGAAAACATTTGGTTTTGAGGCACAGTCACGGGAAATACTTGCGTTTACCCGCTGTATGGTAACAGGGTGGAAGTCGTTTCGTGGTAGCAGGGTGGAGATAACCACTTGTTAGCCTTTTCAATCACTCCCTTCAGTGCTGTGGCCACCCTTTCCTGCTGTGCTCTCAGGTCGTTTGTGCCTGTGTATATTATGATGTGGCTGGGTGAGCCTAGTTGGTCCTCAGACAGATGGTCTAGGGCGCGCTGGGTGTTTGGACACCAGAGTTTAGACACACTGTGTTTGGGAAAAAGTTTTGTTTTATTCTATATATTTGCCATTTGAGTCCATAAGGAGTACAATCTGTGTCTTGTGTTTGTCCTCAGTGGGTGTGGGGGTGTTGTCAGAAGGGCTATCAGGGTGGCTGACAGGGGGGGTGCTCAGAGGGGGTGAGAGCCACTGGGTTTGGGGTTTTTCTTTTGTCTGTTCTGCTATGATGTCGACTCTATGGTCAGGGTCTGGTGTGGACTGTTCTGCTGTGATGTCGGCTTTATGGTCAGGGTCTGGTGTGGACTGTTCTGCTATGGTGTCGAGACTTTTGTCGGGTGCTGAGGTGGGCTGTTCTGCTGGCTTCTCTGTGGGGGTGGCCACCTCTCTAGTGGGTTGTTCTCTGTCACACGCGGTCCCCCTCAACCTCTCCTCCATTCCCCTCACCCTGTCCTCCAGCAGTCTGATCCTCTCCTTTAGTGCTCTGTCCTTCTCCTGCTCCTGCTCTTTCTCCTGTTGTAGTTGTCTCACCACTGTCCAGAGTGCAGATATGTCTCTCTCCACCTCCAGCTCTCCGGGTCTGGTTAAGGGGGTGTTGTTGTGCTGGACTGTTGTCTGGGTCTGTGCTGACTGGATTGTAATCACCCGCTGTTCCAGCTCCACCTGCCTTACTTCCAGCTGGGTGAATTTATCCTTCATTTCTATGAGGGAGTAGTAATCTGTACTGGGATGTTGACTCTCCGCTGGGGGTTGCTCATCTGTGGGGTTACATAATGAAGAGGTCTGGTCTGACCCGCTCGGTGTGGGGGTATCTTTATCAAGGGAGAGCTTCTCCTACTGGGCTGATTCTTTAATTAGGTGAAAGTCCAGCTGAAACTGTTTGCGGTTACCCTGTACCATTACTGTTCCGGACTCATAGAGGTTTATATTAGCTGACTCAGAGTCCTCGCTGTCTAGTATCCTGAGTTTCCACCCCTCGTTAACCCCCCCTCTCTTAACAAAGGGGTAGTGGGCTAATATAGCACTGTGCCGTGCCAAGGGATGGTCTGTGTGGAAGATAAGGTTGCTGATGTTCCCATTTTTATAATAGTCAGCAAAAAGTGTCTCTTGATTTTCCATAAGGAGCTTCATTTTGTAATCTTTTCTTGTCTTATCATTCTTTACATGCACAGGGTACTGTATTTTAATTACCTCTGAACAGGGGGAGGGAGCTTCTAAGGCCTCTCCATTTGGTTGGGGTAGACTGTTTGACTCTCCTGCCATTGTTGGGCTAATGGGCTTTGACACCTCTCACTTGACACGTCAGTGCTAGTTGAAGCTGTATCAAGCTTGGCAGAGTTATGTTAGAATTCAGTCCTTATAAAGTAATGTTGTGTATTTTTCTTCTTGGCTTTTGGAAATAGAATATAGTTTCAGACTAAACATTACTCACTCAGTTCCAAGTTGGATGGTGTTTTCAGGTTTCTGTTGTTTTCCAGTGAATTTGCTGTATAGAGAAATAAATCCTTGATAGTTGTGAACCTTCCAGGTGATTCCGTAATTCCGTCCAAAATCAGGTTGTAGTTTTTAAGTGTTGATTTGAAGTGAGGGTTATGTTGTAGAGGGTAACATCCAGTATGTGTTCCTGACAAAAAAAATCTAAGTTTATCTAACTCTAAATCTATATTTTTTAAAGAAAATGCTGAAAAATGCAGGAGCTCATCTGATCGTGACCTCTCTCTCTCTCTGTCTCTCTCTCTCTCTCTCTCTCTCTCTCTCTCTCTCGGTGCATGCTGGGTGTTTTTGGAGTTTGAGTGTTTGGTGTGGAAAGCTCTATCCTAACTAACTTTCTTGATTCTTTTCTTTACATGTTATTTTCTATGGTGGAGGGTTAATGCAATATTTGTTTTTAGCGGTATCCAAAGTTTTTTTTTCAAAGTTAGGGTGGAAGAGGACAGAGTAACTTTCCGGGGGGGTGGAAGGTGTAGTGTGCGCAATGGCTTCTCAGCCTAGCGCGGACGAGACGCTGTCGATACAGCATGGATTCAGGTGTGTTCCTGAGAACGGAGTTAAGGTGGAGGAGGTTCTGCTCGCGGTCGGTGAACAGGTAGGAGCTGAGTTTATACATTCTGCTTCTAGAATGAACAAAGCTGTGGTTGTGTTCATGAAAAGGGCAAATTTGGTCGGTAGGCTAATTGCTAGCGGAATATTTGTAAGAGATGTGTTGGTGTCAATTTCACCTCTCTCTACCCCTTCAACAAGAGTTGTAGTGGCAAATTTGCCTCCGTTTATTACGGACGATCAAATTAGGAAAGAGCTGAGTCGTTTTGGTAAGTTTGCTAGCGGTTTCCGTGTACTGTCAGCAGGTTTTCAGGCAGATGCCGTTAAGCACGTTGTTTCGTTCAGGCGGCAAGTGTTTATGTTTCTGAACAATAATGAGCAACAGCTAAATGTGCATTTCAAAGTGAGGCATGGGGAGGGGCTCTATGCAGGTTTGCCAGCACAGATAGTCTACGGTGTTTTGAATGTGGGGATTTGGGGCACAAGAGCTTTGCGTGCCCACATAAAGGCCATAGACGGAGTGAGGGTGCAAGTGGGGAAATCGAGGTCAAAATGCAGGGGTAAGGAGATGCAGACAGCAGAGGCTGGGCCTAGTCAGTCTAGAGATGGTGGTGTAGATGAGGCTGGGGCTAGTCAGGCTAGAGATGGTGGAGAAGCAGAGGCTGGGTCTAGTCAGGCTAGAGATGGTGGGGTAGCTGAGGCTGGGCCTAGACATGCTATGGAGGGTGGTGCAGATGATGCTGGGCCTAGTCATGCTATGGAGGGTGGTGTAGCTGAGGCTGGCCCTAGTCATGCTATGGAGGGTGGTGTAGCTGAGGCTGGCCCTAGTCATGCTATAGAGGGTGGTGCAGATGATACTGCGTCTAGTCAGGTTATTCTAGTGGATGAGGAGAGTATAGTGGGGAAGTGTAAGAGATTAGGGGGAGGAGGAGGGTGTCAAGAGGAAAAGGAAAAAGGATGTGGATAAAGGTACCATGGAAATGTTGCCTGTTGCTGTGGGTGAGGCCCTAAACAGAGAGAAAGGGCAGGTGGTCAGGGTGGGAGATAGAGAAGAGGAGGAAAGTGAGTCTGAGGAAGAGGATGAGGAGTTATTTTTTTCAGACTCCTCTTCAATTGGCCCGGAGCTGACAGCCAGTCAACCAGAGGGTCTAAGTACACGTTGAGAGAACTGACAAGGTTCCTGAATGAGACTAAGGGGAAAAAGTTAATCTTGAGACTTTTTTTTCCTGATCCTAGAAAGTTTGTAAGATCAGTACAACATGCTATGAGAAATGAGGGCATGGTGCCCTCTCACCCAGGAAACGGTTTAGGTTGAGGAAGTGGGTCACAATAGTGCGTAAAGGTTTACCTTCAGACACTGTTTAAATGTTTAATTTCTTACTGACACTGGGGCTTTTTGAGCTTTGCTATTGGTCTATTTCTCTGCTGGCTTTTCTCCCACTTCTTATGGAGACTCTTCGGGTAGGCTCGCTCAATATAAATGGCGCCAGAGATGCGGGAAAGAGGAGTGTGTTGGGTGAATATGTAAAACAAAAAAAAGTACAGGTGTTGTTTCTGCAGGAGACTCATAGTGATGTGGTGAATGAAGTTGATTGGGGGCTCTGGTGGGAAGGGGCAAGTGTGTTGAGCCATGGGACAAATCTTAGTGCAGGGGTGGCAGTCCTTTTTGCACCGGGTCTGGCTGTAAAAATTTGCTCCTCAAAGGAGGTGTGTAGGGGTAGGTTGCTTGTTGTTAAAGCAGAAATTAACAACATGGTTTTTGTCTTTATAAATGTGTATGCGCCTAACACAGGGAGAGAAAGAGGGGTTCTATTTGGGAGTCTTAGACAGGAACTCTCACAAGTAGCGCCTGAGGAGACGCTGGTGATCGGAGGTGACTGGAACTGTACAATGGATTTTACAAAAGACAGAAATGGGGAAGAGCCTCATTCAGTGTCAGTGGGAGTGTTAAGGGACATCTTTAATCAGTTTGACCTAGTGGATGTTTGGAGAACTAAACATCCAAACACAAGACAGTATACGTGGGTGAAGGTTTTTGGGGCTAGGGTGAGTGCAGCTCGACTTGATCGTTTTACATGTCCAGGAATCAGAGCAATAGGCTGCTGGGTGCTACCATTCTCCCAGTGGGGTTTCGGATCACCACATAACCATGGCTCGGCTGTCTATTTCACCAGGGCCCCGGCAGGCATCTTATTGGAAGTTCAATGTAAAGCTCTTACAAGATGCCACCTTTTGCTCAGGTTTCCAGACTTTTTGGGAAAGATGGGGGCAGCGAAGAGAGGAGTATGAGTCTCTGAGTCAATGGTGGGATGTGGGGAAAGTGCAAATTCGGCTTTTCTGTCAACAGTACACAGCTCTCTCATCCTCAGAGGCTAGGAGAGTATTGGGGGAACTAGAGCGGTGTATTAGTGAGATGGAGGTAGAGATGGTGGGGCAAGGCAATGTAGGCCTCCAGGCTAACTTAGCCGGGTACGTAGGGACCTGGGCAGTTTTTTTCCAGGTTAAAGCAAAGGGAGCACTTGTAAGAGCTAGGTTCTCCATGCTCAAGGAGATGGATGCTCCCAGCTCCTTCTTCTTTGGTTTGGAAAGACAGAGCAGTGATGCCAAGGGTATGCATTGTCTACGGCTGTCTGATGGGAGGGTGACCTCTGTGGTGGGGGAGATGCGGGAGCGGACTGTGGAGTTTTATACTGAATTGTATAGGGCAGAAATGTGTGATCCTATGTGTGCTCAGGTCTTGTTCGAAGGACTCCCTAAGCTCTCTCGGGCACAGAGGGATGAAATGGACATTCCTCTGTTGTCACATGAACTGGCAGAGGCAGTAACCCAGATGTCCCCGGTCGTGCACCCGGGGTCGATGGACTTCCAGTGGAATTTTACAAAAAATTCTGGGGAACAATTGGACAGGATTTCTTTTGCGTGTTGCGTGAATGCGTCGGGGTAGGAGAGTTGCCGATGAGCTGCCGTCGGGCGGCTCTGACTCTCCTGCCCAAAAAATGGGACTTGTGTGAACTTAAGAACTGGAGGCCTGTGGCATTACTCTGTGCGGACTACAAGATTTTTGCCAAGGTCCTCTCTAACAGACTGAAGTCCCATCTGGACTCTATAATACACAAGGACCAGACATATTGTGTACCGGGACGCTCAATCACGGACAACTTGTTCTTGATTAGGGACATGTTGGACTTGTCGAGAGGTTCTAATGTGAACTTTGGACTGGTCTCTTTAGATCAAGAGAAGGCTTTTGATAGAGTGGATCATGAGTATCTGTTTAATGTGATGTCTGTGTTTGGGTTTGGGAAGAGTTTTGTGACCTGTGTGAAGCTGTTGTATGCTGGGGCGTCATGTATGGTTAAGGTGGGAGGGGGCTCAGTAGGCCAGTCTGGGTGAGACGGGGGATTAGACAAGGATGCCCTCTATCTGGGCAGCTGTACACACTAGCCATTGAGCCTTTTTTAGGACTGCTACGCAGGAGACTGCGGGGAGTGTGCTGGACAGGCATGGATGTGGTGACAGGAATAGCAGTCTCAGCATATGCAGATGATGTTTCTGTGATGGTCAGGGATGAGCAAGATATGCAGGAACTAGAGACCAGTCTGAAGGTGTACGAGGGAGCTTCATCAGCTAAGGTAAACTGGGGAAAGAGCAAAGCTCTGTTATGTGGGGCATGGGGGGGATAGGGCTCCTCCTCTGCTTCCAGGGGTTTGCAGTGGGGTTGTGAAGGGCTTAAAGTGTTGGGGGTGTACCTGGGCTCGGAGAGGTGGGTCAGCAAGAACTGGGAGGGGCTGTCACAGGCAGTGGTGTCAAGACTGGCCAGGTGGAGGTGGCTCCTGTCCCAAGTGTCATATAGAGGGAGGTGCTGATAATCAACAACCTGGTGGCATCTTCCTTGTGGCATAAACTGGCTGTCCTCAACCCCCGCCGGTCTGCTTGCAGACCTGCAACGCAAGCTGGTGGACTTCTTTTGGTCGGGACATCACTGGCTGAAGGCAGCAGTTTTGTACATGACCGTACACGAAGGAGGACAGGGCCTGGTGGAACTGGAGAGCAGGATGGCTGCTTTCCGACTAAAGGCGGTGCAGAGACTGCTGTACCACACTGATGTTGGCTGGAGGGAACCAGCATGCGCTGCTGAGGAGAGCTGGCGGATTAGGGTTGGACCGGCAGCTGTTCCTCATGAAGCTGGAGAGGCTGAGTACAGCAGGTCTCTCAGAGTTTTACTCTGCGGTGCTGAGGGCCTGGCAGCTGCTAAGACCCACACGAGAAGGGGTGTGGAGCCTGGGCAGTGGGTGTGGGAGGAGCCTATCTTCCACAACCCAGCCATCCCTTTGAGATCGGTTCAGTCGGCCAACCTGCAGAGGCAACTGATGGCAGGGGTTTACAAAGGCTGGGTGACCTGAGACTGCTGGGAGAGGAGGGGTGGAAAACCCCGGAGGTCTTGGCGCAACAAACAGGAATAACGTCTCTTAGGCTGCTGGAGAGATTCCTGGAGGAGGTCCAGGAGGCACTGTCTGAGCCGGTAAGGGGGTGTTTGAGAGGCCAAAGGGAGAGGGGCCACCAATGTTCCCGCCACTGCAGGTGACGGCAGAGACTGGAGACTGGCAAGGGGGTCTGGAGGACTTGTTAGATTTTAACACTCCGAGCCTGGGGAGTTTGAGGGGTGGGAGGTAAAGCCCTCTACAACCTCTGTGTTAAGGTTAGGAGCATTAGAAGCCTAACAGGAGTGAAGGCACATCAGTGGCAGGGGGTATGTGGGGCGGAGAGTATGGTGGGTTTTAGATGGAGGGCGCTCTACAAACCCCCAGTACCAAAGAGGTCAGGGGACCTCCAGTGGAGGGTTCTTCATGGAGCCCTGGCCACTAACAGCTGGTTGGCACGGGTTGATCCGGGAATTGGGCAGGGGTGTCCTTTCTGTCAAATGAAAGAAACTGTAATTCATGTGTTTTCTGTGTGCACCAGGTTAATGCCATTAATGTCTCTGTTGGAATGTCTGTGTGACAGGTTGGGGGTGGTTTTTGCTGTTGGGATGTTTATAATGGGATACAGGTATTCGAGTAAGGAGAAAGAAAAATGTGTTTTGTTGAATTTTCTGTTTGCTCAGGCAAAGTTAGCTATTTGGCTAACAAGGAGGAACAGGGTCAAAGGTGGGGGGATAACAGACCCTTTACTACTGTTTAATGGGATGGTCTCTGCGCGCCTTAGGGTTGAGTTTGAGTTCTATAAAATGATCAAATGTGTGGAGATGTTTGAGGAGATATGGTGTGTTGGGGGGGCTGTCTGTATTGCTGGGGAAGATGTTTTGGATATACGGTTGTAGGAGAGGTTTTTTGTGTATGGTGATTTGTACAGGATATATTTTTATTTTTTTATTTTAGGAGTGGGGGGGTGAGTTTTAAATGAATTGAGAATGTTTCAATAAAGAAAGACCAAAAGTCAAAAGTCTCTCTCTCTCTCTCTCTCTCTCTCTCTCTCTCTCTCTCTCTCTCTCTCTCTCTCTCTCTCTCTCCAGATCCCCTGAAACTCGTGGTCCATACAGAATCAGGGTCTTCATACCTGTGATTACTTCTAACTTCTTGTCTCTTCTCAGTGTCATCTAAACCACTGTCTCTCTCTCGCCCTTCAGGTCCGTTGAAGCTGGTCCCTACAGAGTCCGTGACTAAACCACTGTCTCTCTCTCTCCCTTCAGGTCCGTTGAAGCTGGTCCCCACAGAGTCCGTGACTAAACCACTGTCTCTCTCTCTCCCTTCAGGTCCGTTGAAGCTGGTCCCTACAGAGTCCGTGACTAAACCACTGTCTCTCTCTCTCCCTTCAGGTCCGTTGAAGCTGGTCCCTACAGAGTCCGTGACTAAACCACTGTCTCTCTCTCTCCCTTCAGGTCCGTTGAAGCTGGTACCTACAGAGTCCGTGACTAAACCACTGTCTCTCTCTCCCTTCAGTCCGTTGAAGCTGGTCCCTACAGAGTCCGTGACTAAACCACTGTCTCTCTCTCTCCCTTCTGGTCCGTTGAAGCTGGTCCCTACAGAGTCCGTGACTAAACCACTGTCTCTCTCTCTCCCTTCAGGTCCGTTGAAGCTGGTCCCTACAGAGTCCGTGACTAAACCACTGTCTCTCTCTCTCCCTTCAGGTCCGTTGAAGCTCGTGGTCCCTACAGAGTCAGTGTCCTCCTACCTGGGTGACACGGCCCTGCTGCGCTGTGAGGTGACTGGTGATCCCATGCCCGTGGTACGCTGGCAGAAGAACAGAGAGGACCTGCCCCTCACCTTAACCCCAGAGAGCAGAGTGGTGGTACTTCCCTCCGGATCGCTCCAGGTTAGCAAGGTTCAACCACCAGACTCTGCCACCTACCGCTGCCTGGCAGACAACCCTGGCAGCGCCCGCACCGGCAGCGACGCAGACCTACGCGTGTTGCCAGGTAGGCTACAATAGCTAACGCCTCTTGGCAGAGATATTCTACCGCCAATAAGATTTTGTTCTGGGTTCGGAGACTAACTCCTATAGTATATGACTGTAAGGTGGGAGTGGGACATTGTACTGCAGTGACATATCATTCATGATGAATTCATGCTTTGTCCAATGAGTACATCATGTTCTACTCACAACGACCTCACAGGAAGACTTGGCGACCTCACAGGAAGACTTGGGTGCATTTCAAGCATTTCACTACACATGCCTTGACATATTTTACCTCAGTCACTATAGCAGATGTTTTGCTTGATTTACGTAACCTTTTGTTTTGACAGAGTCATGCAGAGACCAAGGTCTCTTTCACAGATGACCCTGTATCGATACATCGATATATATATCAATATAACCACATTAATATTCACACCAATATTAACACATTAATATTTCCATCAATATAAAGACATGAATATTCAAACCAATATTAACACATTAATATTTCCATCAATATAAAGACATGAATATTCAAACCAATATTAACACATTAATATTTCCATCAATATAAAGACATGAATATTCAAACCAATATTAACACATTAATATTTCCATCAATATAAAGACATGAATATTCAAACCAATATTAACACATTAATATAATCATCAATATTAACACATGATCACATCATCAATAAACTAAAAGCTAAAGACAGTTATAGAAAACAATCACATTCTGGAGTGAATAGGTCCTCAATCAGCCTTGGACTGTCCTAGAGGCACCAATCCATCCCATTTAGAGAGCCTTGGACTGTCTCAGAGGCACCAATCCATCCCATTTAGAGAGCCTTGGACTGTCCTAGAGGCACCAATTCATCCCATTTAGAGAGCCTTGGACTGTCCTAGAGGCACCAATCCATCCCATTTAGAGAGCCTTGGACTGTCCTAGAGGCACCAATCCATCCCATTTAGAGAGCCTTGGACTGTCCTAGAGGCACCAATCCATCCCATTTAGAGAGCCTTGGACTGTCCTAGAGGCACCAATCCATCCCATTTAGAGAGGCTTGGACTGTCCTAGAGGCACCAATTCATCCCATTTAGAGAGACTTGGTCTGTCCTAGAGGCACCAATTCATCCCATTTAGAGAGACTTGGACTGTCCTAGAGGCACCAATTCATCCCATTTAGAGAGCCTTGGACTGTCTCAGATGCACCAATCCATCCCATTTAGAGAGCCTTGGACTGTCTCAGAGGCACCAATCCATCCCATTTAGAGAGCCTTGGACTGTCTCAGAGGCACCAATCCATCCCATTTAGAGAGACTTGGACTGTCTTAGAGGCACCAATTCATCCCATTTAGAGAGACTTGGACTGTCTTAGAGGCACCAATTCATCCCATTTAGAGAGCCTTGGACTGTCCTAGAGGCACCAATTCATCCCATTTAGAGAGCCTTGGACAGTCTTAGAGGCACCAATTCATCCCATTTAGAGAGCCTTGGACTGTCTTGGAGGCACCAATCCATCCCATTTAGAGAGCCTTGGACTGTCCTAGAGGCACCAATTCATCCCATTTAGAGAGCCTTGGACTGTCTTGGAGGCACCAATCCATCCCATTTAGAGAGCCTTGGACTGTCCTAGAGGCACCAATTCATCCCATTTAGAGAGCCTTGGAGATTATTCCACCAGTAAGGTGCCAAAAATGTAACAGCAGATGTACCTAACTGGTTGGAGATGGAAGGTATCTCCAGAGTTAGCCATCTCTCAACCGGGTCTGGTATCTCTGTCCTGTGACCTCCAGCAGGATGAATATGTTGTCAGGATGTTGTGTAATTTGATTACTACAGCTGATCCTAGATTTAACTTTAAATTAATATACTATAGTTCAAATGTACTCCTGTCTTATCATTTAAAGGGCTTTGTGGTCTGTACAGTTCAGGTCTCTGAGGAGAACACATTGATCGATGAACGGATTGGATAGATCACATAATCTCTCCCTCTGTATGTGACCTTTACAGTCAGAGACACAACATCATTAAGAGAGAATAAAGAGCTCATCCAGCCGTTGAACTTGTTTTGACCCCACTACTCACGACCATTCTACGTAGTTCCTCCTGCTCACAGGAGAGCAGACGATTGAGTGGACCATTCTACGTAGTTCCTCCTGCTCACAGGAGAGCAGACGATTGAGTGGACCATTCTACGTAGTTCCTCCTGCTCACAGGAGAGCAGACGATTGAGTGGACCATTCTACGTAGTTCCTCCTGCTCACAGGAGAGCAGACGATTGAGTGGACCATTCTACGTAGTTCCTCCTGCTCACAGGAGAGCAGACGATTGAGTGGACCATTCTCGTAGTTCCTCCTGCTCACAGGAGAGCAGACGATTGAGTGGACCATTCTACGTAGTTCCTCCTGCTCACAGGAGAGCAGACGATTGAGTGGACCATTCTAAGTAGTTCCTCCTGCTCACAGGAGAGCAGACGATTGAGTGGACCATTCTACGTAGTTCCTCCTGCTCACAGGAGAGCAGACGATTGAGTGGACCATTCTACGTAGTTCCTCCTGCTCACAGGAGAGCAGACGATTGAGTGGACCATTCTAAGTAGTTCCTCCTGCTCACAGGAGAGCAGACGTTGATCTCACAACAGAAAGGAGCAGACGGACATTCAGTACATATTTATTCTGAACACAATGCTGGCTGTTAACCCTGAGTCTCCTGATGTAGTGTAGGAGACTGTTAACCCTGAGTCTCCTGATGTAGTGTAGGAGACTGTTAACCCTGAGTCTCCTGATGTAGTGTAGGAGACTGTTAACCCTGAGTCTCCTGATGTAGTGTAGGAGACTGTTAACCCTGAGTCTCCTGATGTAGTGTAGGAGACTGTTAACCCAGAGTCTACTGATGTAGTGTAGGAGACTGTTAATCCTGAGTCTACTGATGTAGTGTAGGAGACTGTTAACCCTGAGTCTCCTGATGTAGTGTAGGAGACTGTTAACCCTGAGTCTCCTGATGTAGTGTGGGAGACTGTTAACCCTGAGTCTCCTGATGTAGTGTAGGTGACTGTTAACCCTGAGTCTCCTGATGTAGTGTAGATGACTGTTAACCCTGAGTCTACTGATGTAGTGTAGGAGACTGTTAACCCTGAGTCTACTGATGTAGTGTAGGAGACTGTTAACCCTGAGTCTCCTGATGTAGTGTAGGTGACTGTTAACCCTGAGTCTACTGAGTGTAGGAGACTGTTAACCCTGAGTCTACTGATGTAGTGTAGGAGACTGTTAACCCCGAGTCTACTGATGTAGTGTAGGAGACTGTTAACCCTGAGTTTCCTGATGTAGTGTAGGAGACTGTTAACCCTGAGTTTCCTGATGTAGTGTAGGTGACTGTTAACCCTGAGTCTACTGATGTAGTGTAGGAGACTGTTAACCCTGAGTCTCCTGATGTAGTGTGGGAGACTGTTAACCCTGAGTCTCCTGATGTAGTGTAGGAGACTGTTAACCCTGAGTCTCCTGATGTAGTGTAGGAGACTGTTAACCCTGAGTCTCCTGATGTAGTGTGGGAGACTGTTAACCCTGAGTCTCCTGATGTAGTGTAGGTGACTGTTAACCCTGAGTCTCCTGATGTAGTGTAGGTGACTGTTAACCCTGAGTCTACTGATGTAGTGTAGGAGACTGTTAACCCTGAGTCTACTGATGTAGTGTAGGAGACTGTTAACCCTGAGTCTCCTGATGTAGTGTAGGTGACTGTTAACCCTGAGTCTACTGAGTGTAGGAGACTGTTAACCCTGAGTCTACTGATGTAGTGTAGGAGACTGTTAACCCCGAGTCTACTGATGTAGTGTAGGAGACTGTTAACCCTGAGTTTCCTGATGTAGTGTAGGAGACTGTTAACCCTGAGTTTCCTGATGTAGTGTAGGTGACTGTTAACCCTGAGTCTACTGATGTAGTGTAGGAGACTGTTAACCCTGAGTCTCCTGATGTAGTGTGGGAGACTGTTAACCCTGAGTCTCCTGATGTAGTGTAGGTGACTGTTAACCCTGAGTCTCCTGATGTAGTGTAGGAGACTGTTAACCCTGAGTCTCCTGATGTAGTGTAGGTGACTGTTAACCCTGAGTCTACTGATGTAGTGTAGGAGACTGTTAACCCTGAGTCTACTGATGTAGTGTAGGAGACTGTTAACCCTGAGTCTACTGATGTAGTGTAGGAGACTGTTAACCCTGAGTCTACTGATGTAGTGTAGGAGACTGTTAACCCTGAGTCTCCTGATGTAGTGTGGGAGACTGTTAACCCTGAGTCTACTGATGTAGTGTAGGAGACTGTTAACCCTGAGTCTACTGATGTAGTGTAGGAGACTGTTAACCCTGAGTCTACGGATGTAGTGTAGGAGACTGTTAACCCTGAGTCTCCTGATGTAGTGTAGGTGACTGTTAACCCTGAGTCTACTGAGTGTAGGAGACTGTTAACCCTGAGTCTACTGATGTAGTGTAGGAGACTGTTAATCCTGAGTCTACTGATGTAGTGTAGGAGACTGTTAACCCTGAGTTTCCTGATGTAGTGTAGGAGACTGTTAACCCTGAGTTTCCTAATGTAGTGTAGGTGACTGTTAACCCTGAGTCTACTGATGTAGTGTAGGAGACTGTTAACCCTGAGTCTCCTGATGTAGTGTAGGAGACTGTTAACCCTGAGTCTCCTGATGTAGTGTAGGAGACTGTTAACCCTGGGTCTCCTGATGTAGTGTAGGAAACTGTTAACCCTGAGTCTCCTGATGTAGTGTAGGAGACTGTTAACCCTGAGTCTACGGATGTAGTGTAGGAGACTGTTAACCCTGAGTCTCCTGATGTAGTGTAGGTGACTGTTAACCCTGAGTCTACTGGGTGTAGGAGACTGTTAACCCTGAGTCTACTGATGTAGTGTAGGAGACTGTTAATCCTGAGTCTACTGATGTAGTGTAGGAGACTGTTAACCTGAGTTTCCTGATGTAGTGTAGGGAGACTGTTAACCCTGAGTTTCCTAATGTAGTGTAGGTGACTGTTAACCCTGAGTCTACTGATGTAGTGTAGAGACTGTTAACCCTGAGTCTCCTGATGTAGTGTAGGAGACTGTTAACCCTGAGTCTCCTGATGTAGTGTAGGAGACTGTTAACCCTGGGTCTCCTGATGTAGTGTAGGAGACTGTTAACCCTGAGTCTCCTGATGTAGTGTAGGAGACTGTTAACCCTGAGTCTCCTGATGTAGTGTAGGTGACTGTTAACCCTGAGTCTCCTGATGTAGTGTAGGAGACTGTTAACCCTGAGTCTCCTGATGTAGTGTAGGAGACTGTTAACCCTGAGTCTACGGATGTAGTGTAGGAGACTGTTAACCCTGAGTCTCCTGATGTAGTGTAGGTGACTGTTAACCCTGAGTCTACTGAGTGTAGGAGACTGTTAACCCTGAGTCTACTGATGTAGTGTAGGAGACTGTTAATCCTGAGTCTACTGATGTAGTGTAGGAGACTGTTAACCCTGAGTTTCCTGATGTAGTGTAGGAGACTGTTAACCCTGAGTTTCCTAATGTAGTGTAGGTGACTGTTAACCCTGAGTCTACTGATGTAGTGTAGGAGACTGTTAACCCTGAGTCTCCTGATGTAGTGTGGGAGACTGTTAACCCTGAGTCTCCTGATGTAGTGTAGGTGACTGTTAACCCTGAGTCTCCTGATGTAGTGTAGGAGACTGTTAACCCTGAGTCTCCTGATGTACTGTGTAGGTGACTGTTAACCCTGAGTCTACTGATGTAGTGTCTAGATGTATACTGTTAACCCTGAGTCTACTGATGTAGTGTAGAGACTGTTAACCCTGAGTCTACTGTTAACCTGTAGTGTAGTGAGACTGTTAACCCTGAGTCTACTGATGTAGTGTAGGAGACTGTTAACCCTGAGTCTCCTGATGTAGTGTAGGTGACTGTTAACCCTGAGTCTACTGATGTAGTGTAGGTGACTGTTAACCCTGAGTCTACTGATGTAGTGTAGGAGACTGTTAACCCTGAGTCTCCTGATGTAGTGTGGGAGACTGTTAACCCTGAGTCTCCTGATGTAGTGTAGGTGACTGTTAACCCTGAGTCTACTGATGTAGTGTAGGAGACTGTTAACCCTGAGTCTCCTCTACTGATGTAGTGTAGGTGACTGTTAACCCTGAGTCTACTGATGTAGTGTAGGAGACTGTTAACCCTGAGTCTACTGATGTAGTGTAGGAGACTGTTAACCCTGAGTCTACTGATGTAGTGTAGGAGACTGTTAACCCTGAGTCTACTGAGTGTAGGAGACTGTTAACCCTGAGTTTACTGATGTAGTGTAGGAGACTGTTAATCCTGAGTCTACTGATGTAGTGTAGGAGACTGTTAACCCTGAGTTTCTGACTGTAGTGTGACTGAGTCGACTGGATGTAGTGTGTAGTTCCTAATGTAGTGTAGGAGACTGTTAACCTGAGTCTACTGATGTAGGAGTGTTAACCCTAGGAGTAACCCTGAGTCTCCTGATGTAGTGTAGGAGACTGTTAACCCTGAGTCTACTGATGTAGTGTAGGAGACTGTTCCTGAGTCTACTGATGTAGTGTAGGAGACTGTTAACCCTGAGTCTACTGATGTAGTGTAGGAGACTGTTAACCCTGAGTCTCCTGATGTAGTGTAGGAGACTGTTAACCCTGAGTTTCCTGATGTAGTGTAGGAGACTGTTAACCCTGAGTCTCCTGATGTAGTGTAGGAGACTGTTAACCTGAGTCTCCTGATGTAGTGTAGAGACTGTTAACCCTGAGTCTACTGATGTAGTGTAGGAGACTGTTAAC
>NW_027037431.1:0-19522 GCF_034236695.1 Oncorhynchus nerka
TAACAATACGTCTGAATCCAGCCATTATACAGTAACAATACAGTCTGAATTCAGCCATTATTATACAGTAACAATACAGTCTGAATTCAGCCATTATACAGTAACAATACAGTCTGAATTCAGCCATTATACAGTAACAATACAGTCTGAATCCAGCCATTATTATACAGTAACAATAGTCTGAATCCAGCCATTATTATACAGTAACAATACAGTCTGAATCCAGCCATTATTATACAGTAACAATACAGTCTGAATCCAGCCATTATTATACAGTAACAATACAGTCTGAATCCAGCCATTATACAGTAACAATACAGTCTGAATTCAGCCATTATTATACAGTAACAATACAGTCTGAATTCAGCCATTATACAGTAACAATACAGTCTGAATTCAGCCATTATACAGTAACAATACGTCTGAATCCAGCCATTATACAGTAACAATACAGTCTGAATTCAGCCTATTATACAGTAAATAATACAGTCTGAATCCAGCCATTATACAGTAACAATACAGTCTGAATTCAGCCATTATACAGTAACAATACAGTCTGAATCCAGCCATTATTGTACAGTAACAATACAGTCTGAATTCAGTACAACCTTATTGAATCCACACATGGTATTAACAATACAGTCTGAATTCAGCCATTATACAGTAACAATACAGTCTGAATCCTTATTGAATTCAGCCATTATACAGTAACAATACAGTCTGAATCCAGCCATTATACAGTAACAATACAGTCTGAATCCAGCCATTATTATACAGAAACAATACAGTCTGAATCCAGCCAGTTATACAGTAACAATACAGTCTGAATTCAGCCATTATACAGTAACAATACAGTCTGAATTCAGCCATTATTATACAGTAACAATACAGTCTGAATTCAGCCATTATTATACAGTAACAATACAGTCTGAATTCAGCCATTATACAGTAACAATATAGTCTGAATTCAGCCATTATACAGTAACAATACAGTCTGAATTCAGCCATTATTATACAGTAACAATACAGTCTGAATCCAGCCATTATTATACAGTAACAATACAGTCTGAATCCAGCCATTATTATACAGTAACAATACAGTCTGAATCCATCCATTATTATACAATGTAATCTAATACAGTCTGAATCCAGCCATTATTATACAGTAACAATACAGTCTGAATCCAGCCATTATTATACAGTAACAATACAGTCTGAATCCAGCCATTATTATACAGTAACAATACAGTCTGAATCCAGCCATTATACAGTAACAATACAGTCTGAATTCAGCCATTATACAGTAACAATACAGTCTGAATCCAGCCATTATACAGTAACAATAGTCTGAATTCAGCCATTATACAGTAACAATACAGTCTGAATTCAGCCATTATACAGTAACAATAGTCTGAATCAGCCATTATACAGTAACAATACAGTCTGAATTCAGCCATTATTATACAGTAACAATACAGTCTGAATTCAGCCATTATACAGTAACAATACAGCCTTATTGAATTCAGCCATTATACAGTAACAATACAGTCTGAATTCAGCCATTATTATACAGTAACAATAGTCTGAATTCAGCCATTATTATACAGTAACAATAGTCTGAATTCAGCCATTATTATACAGTAACAATACAGTCTGAATTCAGCCATTATACAGTAACAATACAACCTTATTGAATCCACACATGGTGTTAACAATACAACCTTATTGAATTCAGTCATTATACAGTAACAATACAGTCTGAATTCAGCCATTATTATACAGTAACAATACAACCTTATTGAATTCAGCCATTATACAGTAACAATACAGTCTGAATCCTTATTGAATTCAGCCATTATACAGTAACAATACAGTCTGAATCCAGCCATTATACAGTAACAATACAGTCTGAATCCAGCCATTATACAGTAACAATACAGTCTGAATCCAGCCATTATACAGTAACAATACAGTCTGAATCCTTATTGAATTCAGCCATGATACAGTAACAATACAGTCTGAATCCTTATTGAATCCAGCCATTATACAGTAACAATACAGTCTGAATTCAGCCATTATACAGTAACAATACAGTCTGAATTCAGCCATAATACAGTCTGAATTCAGTCATTATACAGTAACAATAGTCTGATTCCTTATTGAATTCTTCACCAAATTGACTGTGAAATCCATTATTTTGACTGTTTAGTCTGTATGCATGGTGACAGGGTTAGAGAGTGTGTGTGTGTGTGTTTGATGCTGTCCTGTATAGTTGTTGGTGTGTGTGTGTGTGTGTGTGTTTGATGCTGTCCTGTATAGTTGTTGGTGTGTGTGTGTGTTTGATGCTGTCCTGTATAGTGGTTGGTGTGTGTGTGTGTTGTCCTGTATGGTGGTTGGTGTGTGTGTGTGTGTGTGGTCCTGTATGGTTGTTGTGTGTGTGTGTTGTCCTGTTTACTTGTTGGTGTGTGTGTTTGATGTTGTCCTGTTTAGTTGTTGGTGTGTGTGTTTGATGCTCTCCTGTATAGTTGTTGGTGTGTGTGTGTGTGTGTTAGATGTGTTTGGTGTGTGTGTTAGATGTTGTCCTGTTTAGTTGTTGGTGTGTGTGTTTGATGCTCTCCTGTATAGTTGTTGGTGTGTGTGTGTGTGTGTGTTAGATGTGTTTGGTGTGTGTGTTAGATGTTGTCCTGTTTAGTTGTTGGTGTGTGTGTGTGTTAGATGTTGTTGGTGTGTGTGTTAGATGTTGTCCTGTTTAGTTGTTGGTGTGTGTATGTTGTTTTGTTTAGTTGTTGGTGTGTGTGTGTGTGTGTGTGTGTGTGTGTGTGTGTGTGTGTGTGTGTGTGTGTGTGTGTGTGTGTGTGTGTGTGTGTGTGTGGTGTGTGTGTGTGTGTGTGGTGTGTGTGTGTGTGTGTGTGTGTGTGTGTAGGGAATAGGGTGTATCTGTTTTATAATTTATTTCCCTGAGCCTCCTTTTGCCATTGAAGTGCTCAGTCTGATCGTTGCTAGGTGCATCGATACATATGTAAATATATTTGATTGGCGGAGAGGATCGTCTAGACTACCCCTTTAACCTTCCCCTGAAAGACCATTCCTTTAACCTTCCCCTGAAAGAACGTTCCTTTAACCTTCCCCTGAAAGAACATTCCTTTAACCTTCCCTTTAACCTTCCCTGAAAGAACATTCCTTTAACCTTCCCCTGAAAGAGCGTTCCTTTAACCTTCCCCTGAAAGAACATTCCTTTAACCTTCCCCTTTAACCTTCCCCTGAAAGAACATTCCCCTTTAACCTTCCCCTGAAAGAACGTTCCTTTAACCTTCCCCTGAAAGAACATTCCTTTAACCTTCCCCTTTAACCTTCCCTGAAAGAACATTCCTTTAACCTTCCCCTGAAAGAACGTTCCTTTAACCTTCCCTGAAAGAACGTTCCTTTAACCTTCCCCTGAAAGAACGTTCCTTTAACCTTCCCCTGAAAGAACGTTCCTTTAACCTTCCCCTGAAAGAACGTTATTCTTCCCCTGAAAGAATGTTCCTTTAGCCTTCCCTGAAAGAACGTTCCTTTAACCTTCCCCTGGAAAGAACGTTCCTTTAGCACTCCCCTGAAAGAGCGTTCCTTTAACCTTCCCTGAAAATGGATTCTTTAACCTTCCCCTGAAGAAAGAGCGTTCCTTTAACCTTCCTGACACATTCCCTTTAACCTTCCCTGAAAGAACCTTCCCCTTTAACCTTCCCCTGAATGAACATTCCTTTAACCTTCCTTTAACCTTCCCTGAAAGCACATTCCTTTAACATTCCCATTTAACCTTCCTTTAACCTTTAACTTTTCCCCTGAAAAGAACATTCCCCTTTAACCTTCCCCTGAAAAGAACATTCCTTTAACCTTCCTTTAACCTTCTGAAAGTTGAGATGAACGTCATATAGGCTAGCCCTATCATACATCTCAGTTACAGTGCATTCTCCCGGGTCAGTTTAGTCTCTTGCATCATAATCAATAGGATTATAAGGACAGGAGTGACCTGTCAAGATGCTTGATACAGACTGTTTTGTGTGCTGAATAAGCCCGCTCCGTGGTCGAATTTGTCCGACAACACAAACAGAATCTGGGACCAGGCTGAGCAGAGTGATTCCTTTACAGCGTGAGCTACCCTTTTCAAAGACCACCTACTATATTTGTCTTTCTTCTAAGTCGAATGAGGATTGGCTGAGCAAACAGGGCATCGCTGTCCCATGCAGTAGGGGCAATAGGCTATTTAATTAGACTACAGGATTTCTCTATCTTTCTCTCCACCCCCCTCACCCTTTCGGTCCCCCTCGCTCTCTCTCCCCTTCTCGTCCCCCCTCGCTCTCTTTCCCCCTTCTCTCTCGCTGAAGCAGGAGCTCAATATGTCAGAGGGATATTAGTTTGGTGTCATTTAATCAGAATAGTGTTATTTAATCAGAGTGCAGGGTTTCCTAAATAGTTTGGTGTCATTTAATCAGAGAGTAGATGGCCTGAATAGTTTGGTGTTATTTAATCAGAGTGTAGAGCCTGTATAGTTTGCTGTCATTTAATCAGAGTAGAGCCTGTATATTTTGGTGTTATTTAATCAGAGAGTAGCGCCTGTATAGTTCGGTGTTATTTAATCAGAGAGTAAAGCCTGTATAGTTTGGTGTCAATCAGAGTAAAGCCTGTATAGCTGTAACCTGAAGTAACCTACGACATCTGTGTTGAAACACAAGCTCTTTCCCCCAGTTCACCCTCAGACCATCCTGTCTGTGGTAATAGAGAATCAGCCGGCTCTTTCCCCAGTTCACCCTCAGACCATCCTGTCTGTGGTAACAGAGAATCAGCTGGCTCTTTCCCCAGTTCACCCTCAGACCATCCTGTCTGTGGTAACAGAGAATCAGCTGGCTCTTTCCTCAGACCATCCTGTCCGTGGTAATAGAGAATCAGCTGGCTCTTTCCTAAGACCATCCTGTCTGTGGTAATAGAGAATCAGCTGGCTCTTTCCCCAGTTCACCCTCAGACCATCCTGTCCGTGGTAATAGAGAATCAGCTGGCTCTTTCCTCAGACCATCCTGTCTGTGGTAATAGAGAATCAGCTGGCTCTTTCCTCAGACCATCCTGTCCGTGGTAATAGAGAATCAGCAGGCTCTTTCCTCAGACCATCCTGTCTGTGGTAATAGAGAATCAGCCGGCTCTTTCCCCAGTTCACCCTCAGACCATCCTGTCTGTGGTAATAGAGAATCAGCTGGCTCTTTCCTCAGACCATCCTGTCTGTGGTAATAGAGAATCAGTGGTCTTTCCTCAGACCATCCTGTCTGTGGTAATAGAGAATCAGCTGGCTCTTTCCCTCAGACCATCCTATGTCTGTGGTAATAGAAGGAGAATCAAGCTGGCTTTCTCCTCAGACCATCCTGTCCGTGGTAATAGAGAGAATCAGCTGGCTCTTTTCTCAGACCATCCTGTCTGTGGTAATAGAGAATCAGCCAGCTCTTTCCCAGTTCAACCTCAGACCATCCTGTCTGTGGTGATAGAGAATCAGCTGGCTCTTTCCTCAGACCATCCCCTGTCTGTGGGTAATAAGAGAATCAGCCGGCTCTTTCCCCAGTTCACCCTCAGACCATCCTGTCCGTGGTAACAGAGAATCAGCCGGCTCTTTCCTCAGACCATCCTGTCGTGGTAATAGAGAATCGGCGGCTCTTTCCTCAGACCATCCTGTCGTGGTAATAGAGAATCAGCCGGCTCTTTCCTCAGACCATCCTGTCTCTGTAGTAATAGAGAATCAGCCGGCTCTTTCCTCTGAACCATCCTGTCTGTGGTAATAGAGAATCAGCCGACTCTTTCCCCAGTTCACCCTCAGACCATCCTGTCGTGGTAATAGAGAATCCAGCTGAAGGCTCTTTCCTCAGATACATCCTGTCTGTGGTAATGAAATCCAGCTGGCTCTTTCCTCAGACCATCCTGTCCCGTGGTAATAGAGAATCAGCTGGCTCTTTCCTCAGACCATCCTGTCTGTGGTAATAGAGAATCAGCGGCTCTTTCCCAGTTCACCTCAGACCATCCCTGTCTGGTAATAGAGAATCAACTGGCTCTTTCCTCAGACCATCCTTTCTGTGGTAATAGAATCAGCTGGCTCTTTCCTCAGACCATCCCTCTGTGGTAATAGAATCAGCTGGCTCTTTCCTCAGACCATCCTGTCCATGGGTAATAGAGAATCTGACTGGCTCTTTCCTCAGACCATCTGTCTGTGGTAATGAAAGTCAGCTGGCTCTTTCCTCAGACCATCCTGTCCGTGGTATTAGAGAATCAGCAGGCTCTTTCCTCAGACCATCCTGTCTGTAGTGACAGAATCAGCCGGCTCTTTCCCCAGTTCACCCTCAGACCATCCTGTCTGGGTAATAGAGAATCAGCCGGCTGAATCAAATTAAACCAAGGAGGTAGCTGTCTGTCCTGAATGGCTCTGCTCTTTCCTCAGACCACTGTCTGTGGTTTGACCAGGCCCTAAAGGGCTTAACCATCCTGTCTGGGTGAAAAGCTGGCTCTTTCCTGGCACCTGATCAAAAGTAGTGCACTTATAACAGCTGGTTCAGATTCCATTTGGGATGAAAATGAAGGGTTCCCCAGTTCAATTCCAGGATACTTTCTACTCTCCTCTTCCTGGCTCTTTACCATGGCAACTGGATGGCTATTGGAATGGCTGTTCAAGATGTCAAGTAGACTCAACCTGGTGGGAAAAGACTCATCTGTCTTTCCTCCAAACAGGACTGGAAAATTAAATATCGCTTAATATTTGGAAGGTTCGGTGCTGATTGTCAATATACAATTGGTAGGATGTTTTTAATATATATATATATATTTTTAAACTAATTGAATGTAGCATCTGTCTTAAATGAGATGAATCAGCCGGCTCTTTCCCAAATACACAGCTGGCTCTTTTGAGACCATCCTGTCTGTAATCATGGGAGTCCTCCACAATTGTCCGTGGTAATAGAGAGTCAGCTGGCTCTTTCCTCAGAATTGACTGTTATCATAGAGTCAACCGCTCTTTCCCCTGTTATCATGGGAGTCTCAGCTGGCTCTTTCCGTTCAATTGACTGTTTTTTATTTTATTTTTTATTTAACCTTTATTTAACTAGGCAAATCAGCTAAGAACTCTTTTTTCAATGACAGCCTAGGAACAGTGGGTTAACTGCCTGTCAGGGGCAGTTCAATTGACCAATTGAACCAGGATCTCCATGGGTAGTGATCGCCTCTAAACACTGAGAGATGCAGGGCCTTAGACCACGTTTTGAACCAGGATCTGTAGACGCCTCTAACACCGAGATGCAGTGGCGCTTAGACCACCTGCAGGGATTCCCTAGGATAAATGAAGGGCCTAAGCTGTCAATTCCAGGATACTTTCTACTCTCCTCTTCCATTACCATGGCAACTGGATGGCTCATTGGATGGCTGTTCAAGATGTGCTCAACCTGGTGGGAAAAGACTCATCTGAGCTCAAAACAGGACTGGAAAATTAAAATGCGAGCCAATCAATTAACTGGCCTGTCATCTGACCCGCATCACACAGCCGGTAGCAGGAGGAAATCAGTATCCACACGACTGGTTTATAGGGTTGCATCCCAAATGGCTCCCTTTTCCATATGTATTCTCCATTGGGCTCTGGTCTAAAGTAGTGCACTATATAGAGAATGGGGTGTCATTTGGGACTGATATAAACACCTTCAATTGACTGTTCTCCACAGCAAGGCCTTCACCAACCACGATGATTGGTTTCAATACAACCAGGAAGTGGTATCCTGCTGTATCCCAGGGCAGTACAGTTCCCTGTCAAAACAAGCCCTTTTTTTAAACTGAATGCAGGGCCTTCACCAAACCTCTACTGAGTAAAAACATGAACTAGAATGCCTGGATCTGAGAGTGTTCCACTGATCTACCTCATTCATGGCCTGTCAGAGTGTTCCACTGATCTACCTGTTGAGCAGGAGAGAGAGTGTTCCACTGATCTACCCTGTTGGAGAGTATTTCCACTGATCTACCTGTCTGGGAGAGTGTTCCACTGATCTACCTGTTGGGAGAGTGTTCCACCCGATCTACCTGTTGGGAGAGTGTTCCACTGATCTACCTGTTGATTGAGTGTTCCACTATCTACCTGTTGGGAGAGTGTTCCACTGATCGACCTGTTGAGAGAGTTCCCTGTTCAAAACAATCTACCTGTTGGGAGAGTGTTCCACCGATCTACCTGTTAAAGAGTGTTCCACTAGATCTGCCTGTTGGAGAGTGTTCCACTGATCTACCTGTTGGGAGAGTGTTCACTGATCTACCTGTTGAGAGATCTACCTACCTGTTGGGAGAGTGTTCCACCTAATGGGGGAGTGTTCCAAAATCGATCTACCTGTTGGGAGAGTGTTCCACTGATCTACCTGTTGAGAGAGTGTTCCACTGATCTACTGTTGAGAGAGTGTTCCACTGATCTACCTGTTGGGAGAGTGTTCCACCGATCTACCTGTTGAGAGAGTGTTCCACCGATCTACCTGTTGGGAGAGTGTTCCACCGATCTACCTGTTGGGAGAGTGTTCCACCGATCTACCTGTTGGGAGAGTGTTCCACTGATCTACCTGTTGAGAGAGTGTTCCACCGATCTACCTGTTGAGAGAGTGTTCCACCGATCTACCTGTTGGAGAGTGTTCCACCGATCTACCTGTTGGGAGAGTGCCACCGATCACCTGTTGGGAGAGTGTTCCCCTGTTGGGAGAGTGAGAACTGTTGGTTCCAGTCCACCTTAGTCTCCAGTCAGACAGAACCAGTCCAGTCAAGGCCACCTCAGTCCCCATTCAGAGAGAACTGGTCCAGTCCACCTCAGTCTCAGTCAGACAGCACCAGTCCAGTCCACCTCAGTCTCCATTCAGACAGAACCGGTCCAGTCCACCTCAGTCTCCAGTCAGACAGAACCGGTCCAGTCCACCTCAGTCTCCAGTTCAGACAGAACCGGTCCAGTCCACCTCAGTCTCAGCCAGCTCAGTCACCAGTCTCCGTTCAGAGAGAACCGGTCCAGTCCAAGGCCAGCTCAGTCTCCAGTCAGACAGAACCGGTCCAGTCCAAGGCCAGCTCAGTCTCCTGTCAGACAGAACCGGTCCAGTCCAGGCCAGCTCAGTCTCCAGTCAGACAGAACCGGTCCAGTCAAGGCCAGCTCAGTCTCCAGTCAGACAGAACCGGTCCAGTCCAAGGCCAGCTCAGTCTCCTGTCAGACAGAACCGGTCCAGTCCAAGGCCAGCTCAGTCTCCTGTCAGACAGAACTGGTCAGTCCAAGGCCAGCTCAGTCTCCAGTCAGACAGAACCGGTCCAGTCCAAGGCCACCTCAGTCTCCAGTCAGACAGAACCGGTCCAGTCCAAGGCCACCTCAGTCTCCAGTCAGACAGAACCAGGGTCCAGTCCAAGGCCACCTCAGTCTCCAGTCAGACAGAACCGGTCCAGTCCAAGGCCAGCTCAGTCTCCTGTCAGACAGAACCGGTCCAGTCCAAGGCCAGCTCAGTCTCCAGTCAGACAGAACCGGTCCAGTCCAAGGCCAGCTCAGTCTCCTGTCAGACAGAACCGGTCCAGTCCAAGGCCAGCTCAGTTGGACATCTTCTCATAGTGTCAGCCTTTTCACAGCTCTTAGCTCAAACTTGCAGGAATAAATTCCCACACAATTTTCTTGAGCTCAAATCAGTCATGTCCCATATGTCCTCCACTTCAGGACATCTGGTGGTGCATATAGAAATGGAGGTGTGTGTGTGGGGGGGGTGCATGCGCTTGTAGTAATGGATGTGTGTGTGTCTGCATATAGTAGTGTGTGTGTGTGTGTGTGTGTGTGTGTATATAGTAATGGACGTGTGAGTGAGAGAGCATTTACAGGCTTGTCCCTATGTATTTGGGCTGTCTGGCAGTCCAGGTACCTACATTACCTAAATCCATAATCACAGAGGAACATTCTGAAATCCATCATCGTCCAATTTTGCCAGGATTGGTTCCACGGAATTGGTCTGGAGATGATTTGTAAAATGTCAAGACCCCATAGAGATATTTTCTCCTGCAGTGTTTCTGTCCTTATTTTTTTTTTTTTAACATTTTATTTAACCTTAATATTTAAACAGGGAGTCATATTGAGATTAAAACATCTCTTTTACGAGAGAGTCTTGGTACACATGACTATAAATACAGAATAAACAAACATACACGTGTATAAAACAATATAATTCAACAAAATAAACATGTCATTTTTTTTTATTTAACCTTTTATTATGGAAACCAGAGGGTTAAATAGAGAACAATGATTATGGAATGGAAACCAGAGGGTTAAATAGAGAACAATGATTATGGAATGGAAACCAGAGGGTTAAATAGAGAACAATGATTATGGAATGGAAACCAGAGGGTTAAATAGAGAACAATGAATGGAATGGAAACCAGAGGGTTAAATAGAGAACAATGATTATGGAATGGAAACCAGAGGGTTAAATAGAGAACAATGATTATGGAATGGAAACCAGAGGGTTAAATAGAGAACAATGATTATGGAATGGAAACCAGAGGGTTAAATAGAGAACAATGATTATGGAATGGAAACCAGAGGGTTAAATAGAGAACAATGATTATGGAATGGAAACCAGAGGGTTAAATAGAGAACAATGATTATGGAATGGAAACCAGAGGGTTAAATAGAGAACAATGATTATGGAATGGAAACCAGAGGGTTAAATAGAGAACAATGATTATGGAATGGAAACCAGAGGGTTAAATAGAGAACAATGATTATGGAATGGAAACCAGAGGGGGGTTAAATAGAGAACAATGATTATGGAATGGAAACCAGAGGGTTAAATAGAGAACAATGATTATGGAATGGAAACCAGAGGGGGGTTAAATAGAGAACAATGATTATGGAATGGAAAACCAGAGGGGGTTAAATAGAGAACAATGATTATGGAATGGAAACCAGAGGGTTAAATAGAGAACAATGATTATGGAATGGAAACCAGAGGGTTAAATAGAGAACAATGATTATGGAATGGAAACCAGAGGGTTAAATAGAGAACAATGATTATGGAATGGAAACCAGAGGGGGGTTAAATAGAGAACAATGATTATGGAATGGAAACCAGAGGGTTAAATAGAGAACAATGATTATGGAATGGAAACCAGAGGGTTAAATAGAGAACAATGATTATGGAATGGAAACCAGAGGGTTAAATAGAGAACAATGATTATGGAATGGAAACCAGAGGGTTAAATAGAGAACAATGATTATGGAATGGAAACCAGAGGGTTAAATAGAGAACAATGATTATGGAATGGAAACCAGAGAGGGTTAAATAGAGAACAATGATTATGGAATGGAAACCAGAGGGTTAAATAGAGAACAATGATTATGGAATGGAAACCAGAGGGGGGTTAAATAGAGAACAATGATTATGGAATGGAAACCAGAGGGGGGTTAAATAGAGAACAATGATTATGGAATGGAAACCAGAGGGTTAAATAGAGAACAATGATTATGGAATGGAAACCAGAGGGTTAAATAGAGAACAATGATTATGGAATGGAAACCAGAGGGTTAAATAGAGAACAATGATTATGGAATGGAAACCAGAGGGTTAAATAGAGAACAATGATTATGGAATGGAAACCAGAGGGTTAAATAGAGGAGAATGATTATGGAATGGAAACCAGAGGGTTAAATAGAGAACAATGATTATGGAATGGAAACAGATTATGGATTATGGAAAAACAGAGGGTTAAATAGAGAACAATGATTATGGAATGGAAACCAGAGGGTTAAATAGAGAACAATGATTATGGAATGGAAAACCAGAGGGTTAAATAGAGAACATTATGGAATGATTATGGATTATGGAATGGAAACCAGAGGGTTAAATAGAGAACAATAATTATGGAATGGAAACCAGAGGGTTAAATAGAGAACAATGATTATGGAATGGAAACCAGAGGGGGTTAAATAGAGAACAATGATTATGGAATGGAAACCAGAGGGGGTTAAATAGAGAACAATGATTATGGAATGGAAACCAGAGGGGGTTAAATAGAGAACAATGATTATGGAATGGAAACCAGAGGGGGTTAAATAGAGAACATTATGGAATGGAAACCATGGAATGGAAAACCAGAATGGGGGTTAAATAGAGAACAATGATTATGGAATGGAAACCAGAGGGGTTAAATAGAGAACAATGATTATGGAATGGAAAACCAGAGGGTTAAATAGAGAACAATGATTATGGAATGGAAACCAGAGGGTTAAATAGAGAACAATGATTATGGAATGGAAACCAGAGGGGGGGTTAAATAGAGAACAATGATTATGGAATGGAAACAGAGGGGGTTAAATAGAGAACAATGATTATGGAATGGAAACCAGAGAAACAGGGGTTAAATAGAGAACAATGATTATGGAATGGAAACCAGATGGAAACCAGGGTTAAATAGAGAACAATGATTATGGAATGGAAACCAGAGGGGGTTAAATAGAGAACAATGATTATGGAATGGAAACCAGAGGGGTTAAATAGAGAACAATGATTATGGAATGGAAACCAGAGGGGGTTAAATAGAGAACAAATGATTATGGAATGGAAACCAGAGGGTTAAATAGAGAACAATGATTATGAATGGAAACCAGAGGGTTAAATAGAGAACAATGATTATGGAATGAAACCAGAGGAGTTAAAATAGAGAACAATGATTATGGAATGGAAACCAGAGGGTTAAATAGAGAACAATGATTATGGAATGGAAACCAGAGGGTTAAATAGAGAACAATGATTATGGAATGGAAACCAGAGGTTAAATAGAGAACAATGATTATGGAATGGAAACCAGAGGGTTAAATAGAGAACAATGATTTATGGTTAAATGGAAACCAGAGGGTTAAATAGAGAACAATGATTATGGGAATGGAAACCAGAGGGTTAAATAGAGAACAATGATTATGGAATGGAAACCAGAGGTTAAATAGGGAACAATGATTATGGAATGGAAACCAGAGGGTTATGGAATGGAACAATGATTTATGGAATGGAAAACAATGGTTAAATGGATTATGGAAACCAGAGGGTTAAATAGAGAACAATGATTATGGAATGGAAACCAGAGGGTTAAATAGAGAACAATGATTATGGAATGGAAACCAGAGGGTTAAATAGAGAACAATGATTATGGAATGGAAACCAGAGGGTTAAATAGAGAACAATGATTATGGAATGGAAACCAGAGGTTAAATAGAGAACAATGATTATGGAATGGAAAGCCAGAGGGTTAAATAGAGAACAATGATTATGGAATGGAAACCAGAGGGTTAAATAGAGAACAATGATTATGGAATGGAAACCAGAGGGGGTTAAATAGAGAACAATGATTATGGAATGGAAACCAGAGGGTTAAATAGGAACAATGATTATGGAATGGAAACCAGGGTTAAATAGAAACAAATGATTATGGAATGGAAACCAGAGGGTTAAATAGGAGAACAATGATTATGGAATGGAAACCAGAGGGGTTAAATAGAGAACAATGATTATGGAATGGAAACCAGAGGGTTAAATAGAGAACAATGATTATGGAATGGAAACCAGAGGTTAAATAGAGAACAATGATTATTGGAAAAGAGGTTAAATAGAACAATGATTATGGAATGGAAACCAGGGGGTTAAATAGAGAACAATGATTATGGAATGGAAACCAGAGGGTTAAATAGAGAACAATGATTATGGAATGGAAACCAGAGAGGAACAATGGGTTAAATAGAGAACAATGATTATGGAATGGAAACCAGAGGGTTAAATAGAGAACAATGATTATGGAATGGAAACCAGAGGGTAAATAGAGTTAAATAGAGAACAATGATTATGGAATGGAAACCAGAGGGTTAAATAGAGAACAATGATTATGGAATGGAAACCAGAGGGGTTAAATAGAGAACAATGATTATGGAATGGAAACCAGAGGGTTAAATAGAGAACAATGATTATGGAATGGAAACCAGAGGGTTAAATAGAGAACAATGATTATGGAATGGAAACCAGAGGTTAAATAGAGAACAATGATTATGGAAGGGGGTTAAATAGAGAACAATGATTATGGAATGGAAACAGAGGGTTAAATAGAGAACAATGGGGGTTAAATAGAGAACAATGATTATGGAATGGAAACCAGAGGGTTAAATAGAGAACAATGATTATGGAATGGAAACCAGAGGGGGGTTAAATAGAGAACAATGATTATGGAATGGAAACCAGAGGGGGGTTAAATAGAGAACAATGATTATGGAATGGAAACCAGAGGGTTAAATAGAGAACAATGATTATGGAATGGAAACCAGAGGGTTAAATAGAGAACAATGATTATGGAATGGAAACCAGAGGGGGTTAAATAGAGAACAATGATTATGGAATGGAAACCAGAGGGTTAAACAGAGAAACAATGATTATGGAATGGAAACCAGAGGGTTAAATAGAGAACAATGATTATGGAATGGAAACCAGAGGGTTAAATAGAGAACAATGATTATGGAATGGAAACCAGAGGGTTAAATAGAGAACAATGATTATGGAATGGAAACCAGAGGGTTAAATAGAGAACAATGATTATGGAATGGAAACCAGAGGGTTAAATAGAGAACAATGATTATGGAATGGAAACCAGAGGGTTAAATAGAGAACAATGATTATGGAATGAAACCAGAGGGTTAAATAGAGAACAATGATTATGGAATGGAAACCAGAGGGTTAAATAGAGAAACAATGATTATGGAATGGAAACCAGAGGGTTAAATAGAGAACAATGATTATGGAATGGAAACCAGAGGGTTAAATAGAGAACAATGATTATGGAATGGAAACCAGAGGGTTAAATAGAGAACAATGATTATGGAATGGAAACCAGAGGGTTAAATAGAGAACAATGATTATGGAATGGAAACCAGAGGGTTAAATAGAGAACAATGATTATGGAATGGAAAAACCAGAGGGTTAAATAGAGAACAATGATTATGGAATGGAAACCAGAGGGTTAAATAGAGAACAATGATTATGGAATGGAAACCAGAGGGTTAAATAGAGAACAATGATTATGGAATGGAAACCAGAGGGTTAAATAGAGAACAATGATTATGGAATGGAAACCAGAGGGTTAAATAGAGAACAATGATTATGGAATGGAAACCAGAGGTTAAATAGAGAACAATGATTATGGGAATGGAAAACAGAGGGGGTTAAATAGAGAAACAATGATTATAGAATGGAAACCAGAGGGGGTTAAATAGAGAACAATGATTATGGAATGGAAACCAGAGGGTTAAATAGAGAACAATGATTATGGAATGGAAACCAGAGGGTTAAATAGAGAACAATGATTATGGAATGGAAACCAGAGGGTTAAATAGAGAACAATGATTATGGAATGGAAACCAGAGGTTAAATAGAGAACAATGATTATGGAATGGAAACCAGAGGGTTAAATAGAGAACAATGATTATGGAATGGAAACCAGAGGGTTAAATAGAGAACAATGATTATGGAATGGAAACCAGAGGGTTAAATAGAGAACAATGATTATGGAATGGAAACCAGAGGGTTAAATAGAGAACAATGATTATGGAATGGAAACCAGAGGAGTTAAATAGAGAACAATGATTATGGAATGGAAACCAGAGGGTTAAATAGAGAACAATGATTATGGAATGGAAACCAGAGGGTTAAATAGAGAACAATGATTATGGAATGGAAACCAGAGGGGGGTTAAATAGAGAACAATGATTATGGAATGGAAACCAGAGGGTTAAATAGAGAACAATGATTATGGAATGGAAACCAGAGGGTTAAATAGAGAACAATGATTATGGAATGGAAACCAGAGGGGGGTTAAATAGAGAACAATGATTATGGAATGGAAACCAGAGGGTTAAATAGAGAACAATGATTATGGAATGGAAACCAGAGGGTTAAATAGAGAACAATGATTATGGAATGGAAACCAGAGGGTTAAATAGAGAACAATGATTATGGAATGGAAACCAGAGGGTTAAATAGAGAACAATGATTATGGAATGGAAACCAGAGGGTTAAATAGAGAACAATGATTATGGAATGGAAACCAGAGGGTTAAATTATGGAAAGAACAATGATTATGGAATGGAAACCAGAGGTTAAATAGAGAACAATGATTATGGAATGGAAACAGAGGGTTAAATAGAGAACAATGATTATGGAATGGAAACCAGAGGGTTAAATAGAGAACAATGATTATGGAATGGAAACCAGAGAGGGTTAAATAGAGAACAATGATTATGGAATGGAAACCAGAGGTTAAATAGAGAACAATGATTATGGAATGGAAACCAGAGGGTTAAATAGAGAACAATGATTATGGAATGGAAACCAGAGGGTTAAATAGAGAACAATGATTATGGAATGGAAACCAGAGGGTTAAATAGAGAACAATGATTATGGAATGGAAACCAGAGGGTTAAATAGAGAACAATGATTATGGAATGGAAACCAGAGGGTTAAATAGAGAACAATGATTATGGAATGGAAACCAGAGGGTTAAATAGAGAACAATGATTATGGAATGGAAACCAGAGGGTTAAATAGAGAACAATGATTATGGAATGGAAACCAGGTGTGTGTATAATGAAAAGGCAGAAACAAATCGAAAAAATGAAACATGGGATCGGTGGTGACTAGAAAACCGGTGGGGTTGACCTCCGCCGAACAAGGTGAGGGGGGATAACTTCGGCGGATGTCGTGACACCTTGAAATGGGACGATAGTTGTCAAGATAATTTGAATCCCTTTTAGGGGTGGCAACACATATGTACATTTCAATACTTTTTGAAATACTTCTTGATAAGAATGTTAATTAAAAAACGTGGGCTACTGAGCCAGTAATAAAGGAGAGATGGATGTACACTTGAGCAGATCAGGCTACAGATGATCAGCCCCTTGGGATTGTTTCTTATTGTTGTTGTTGTTTGTTGAGCAGACCAGGCTCCAGATGATCAGCCCCTGGGGATTGTTTCTTATCGTTGTTGTTGTTGAGCAGACCAGGCTCCAGATGATCAGCCCCTTGGATTGTTTCTTATTTGTTGTTGTTGTTGAGCAGATCAGGCTCCAGATGATCAGCCCTGGGGGTTGTTTCTTATTGTTGTTGTTGTTGAGCAGACCAGGCTCGAGATGATCAGCCCCTGAAAGTTGTTTCTTATTGTTGTTGTTGAGCAGACCAGGCTCCAGATGATCAGCCCCTGGGGATGGTTTCTTATTGTTGTTGTTGTTGTTGTTGTTGAGCAGATCAGGCTCAGATGATCAGCCCCTGGGGATTGTTTCTTATTGTTGTTGTTGTTGTTGTTGTCAAATGTTAAAGAAATCCCTGGATGGTTTGTTTATCAGTCAATTTTACCCCGAAAAGAAAAGAAAAACTCCTTATCAGCATTTATATCACAGACTAGTTCCATGTAGAGAATATATGTTTTGGTGGTGATGTTCATGCCTTCTGAATAAATACATCATGATAAATACATCATGGCGATGGGGTGGCAGGGTAGCCTAGTGGTTAAATACATCATGACGATGGGGTGGCAGGGTAGCCTAGTGGTTAAATACATCATGACGATGGGGCGGCAGGGTAGCCTAGTGGTTAAATACCATGACGATTGGGTGGCAGGTAGCCTAGTGGTTAAATACATCATGACGATGGGGTGGCAGGGTAGCCTAGTGGTTAAATACATCATGACGATGGGGTGGCAGGGTAGCCTAGTGGTTAAATACATCATGACGATGGGGTGGCAGGGTAGCCTAGTGGTTAAATACATCATGACGATGGGGTGGCAGGGTAGCCTAGTGGTTAAATACATCATGACGATGGGGTGGCAGGGTAGCCTAGTGGTTAAATACATCATGACGATGGGGTGGCAGGGTAGCCTAGTGGTTAAATACATCATGACGATGGGGTGGCAGGGTAGCCTAGTGGTTAAATACATCATGACGATGGGGTGGCAGGCGTAGCCTAGTGGTTAAATACATCATGACGATGGGGCGGCAGGGTAGCCTAGTGGTTAAATACATCATGACGATGGGTTGGCAGGGTAGCCTAGTGGTTAAATACATCATGACGATGGGGTGGCAGGGTAGCCTAGTGGTTAAATACATCATGACGATGGGGGTGGCAGGGTAGCCTAGTGGATAAATACATCATGACGATGGGGTGGCAGGGTAGCCTAGTGGTTAAATACATCATGACGATGGGGTGGCAGGGTAGCCTAGTGGATAAATACATCATGACGATGGGGTGGCAGGGTAGCCTAGTGGTTAAATACATCATGACGATGGGGTGGCAGGGTAGCCTAGTGGTTAAATACATCATGACGATGGGGTGGCAGGGGTAGCCTAGTGGTTAAATACATCATGACGATGGGGCGGCAGGGTAGCCTAGTGGTTAAATACATCATGACGATGGGGCGGCAGGGTAGCCTAGTGGTTAAATACATCATGACGATGGGGCGGCAGGGTAGCCTAGTGGTTAAATACATCATGACGATGGGGGCGGCAGGGTAGCCTAGTGGTTAAATACATCATGACGATGGGGCGGCAGGGTAGCCTAGTGGTTAAATACATCATGACGATGGGGCGGCAGGGTAGCCTAGTGGTTAAATACATCATGACGATGGGGCGGCAGGGTAGCCTAGTGGTTAAATACATCATGACGATGGGGTGGCAGGGTAGCCTAGTGGTTAAATACATCATGACGATGGGGTGGCAGGGTAGCCTAGTGGTTAAATACATCATGACGATGGGGTGGCAGGGTAGCCTAGTGGTTAAATACATCATGACGATGGGGTGGCAGGGTAGCCTAGTGGTTAAATACATCATGACGATGGGGCGGCAGGGTAGCCTAGTGGTTAAATACATCATGACGATATGATCAGTTATGTGGCAGGGTTTCCGTGATTCGTTCATTTGTTATGTCCAATTGTTTCAGTGGAAATGAAGTGAGTTTATAAACCCCTTGCTTGTTTCATGTCAAACAGTCTTCAACATCATCTCTCCCTCTCTCTCTGTCGAACCTCTATATGAGGTTAGGTGGTGCTGGGAACAGTATATACCTCTACAGTACCTGTCTCTGTCGACCCTCTATATGAGGTCAGGTGGTGCTGGTAACAGTATATACCTCTACAGTACCTTCCTTCTCCAACCGTAGTTTACAAGATATTTATATTCTTGCCAAGAAGAGTCAAATAAATCCTTTCTGGATCCAGGTAGCTTGGAAAGATGTATTTTTATACCGGAGGAGGAATCTCGATGTCCCAGGTGGAGGACTGGCGGTGCAGATGAAAACCTATACTCTCTATCCACTGCTATGACGAATACTGATCTGTACCAGTTATTTCCCCGGCACCTACTGTCCTTTAGCTGCCTGGCTGAGTGAGTGAGTCTGCATCCCAAATGGCACCCTGTTCCCTACATCGCGCACTACTTTTAACCAGATCATATAGGGAATAG